>NW_015387276.1:597444-601866 GCF_001527695.2 Protobothrops mucrosquamatus | reverse complement strand
GTGCCCTCTCTGAGGGGGCCAAAATTTCGCCCCCTATAGACAGCGATGGAATCAGCTGACTATGCCGAGGCGCCGGCAACCACAGCCACTCGGTCTTGGAAGGGTTGAGTCTGAGTCTGTTCCTCCCCATCCAGACCCGTACGGCCTCCAGGCAACGGGCCATCACGTCAAGGGCATCGTTGGGGTGACCTGGGGTGGAATGGGGCAACTCACTGCAGCCACGTTGCCTGGCCCGGCCAATTCACCAAGGTCACTTTGCCACAGCTAACTTGCCCACAGCCAACTCATTCACCGTGGTTAACTCAGCGCTGGACAACTCGCTGTGGAACAATTCAGCGACTGAATGTAATTATTTAAAATAATTTTTAAAAATTAATATATTTTTCTCATTCACACTTCATTTTGTCCCTCCTTTGGCATCCTTTCTTTAATGATTATATTCCAAGATTTCTTTGATATTACTGTAACTCTTGTTCCACTGCAAATTGTCCTGCGGCAAATTGACCATGGTGAGTTGTTGTCCCGGGGCAAGTTGGCTACGGTAGTTGGCCATAGTGAAAAGGCTGTGGTAGAGTTAGCCGTGGCGAGTTGGCTGCGGTGAGTAGTCCTGCAGCAAGTTGGCTTGGTGGGTTGGCCACGGTTAGTTGGCTGTGGCAAGTTGTTCTAGAATTGCAGCTCTAGAGTCAGGAGGACGGACAAGTGAAACCATTCCCTCACCCCCATTGGGAAAAAATGGGACTACATTGTCTTTAAAAAGCCTGGCCTTGCAGCAGTTTTGGTTACACTGTACTGCAGGGCTTTTCAACCTTTTCACCCATTGTACCACTTTTAGGATATGGCAATATCCGAGTACCACCAGTCGCCTAGCAAGGGGTCAAAAACTTGATGACCCAAAAAAAAAGTGATAAAGTACAGGTAGTCCTCGACTTACAACAGTTTGCTTAGTGACTATTCGAAGTTACAATGGCACTGAAAAAAGTGCCCCCCAAGCCTTCCTCCTGTCTGAGGTGTTCATTGTTGTGATCATTTCTGTTGAGGATTGGCAGTGGGGGTGGGGTGGGGGGGTGTTTGGTTTTTATTCCCCCCGTCTGCTGGGTGGTTGCAGCAGGTTTTGGTCACTTCATACGACCCTGGGACACTGTGACCGTCATAAATATGAATCAGTTGCCAAGCATCTGAATGTAAATCACAAGACCCTGGGGATGCTGCAACATTCCAGCTGATCGGCACTTCTTCTGGGCTCAGCAGAAGTGCCAGGATCAGCACCGAGCTCCAGCTGGAGCCTGGCACTGATCCTGGTGCTTCCACTGAGCCCTGACAGCCACGAAGAAGCGCCGATCAGCTGGAGCCTGGCACTGATCCTGGCGCTTCCGCTGAGTCCTGACAGCCCTGCAGCTCCAGCCATCTCTCGCACAGGCTTGTGCGGTGCTGCTACCGGTTCAGCTCATTCCCCTCCACCACTATCACTTTTCTAGGATGGTCACGTACCACCTGCCAGGTGCCAATGTACCACAGGTGGTACCCGTACCACTGGTTGAAAAGCCCTGCTGTACTGTAGCTGAACCAGAAATGAACTGTCCAGGTCTGCTGATCATGCAAACACAGAGGTCCAAAGCTGTTTTTAGCGCAGAAGCACTTTAATATAGTTGATACAGCCCATGTGTTTCTACAAGTTCAATTACCCTGCTTGCTCTATAGGACATGGGATTTTACTTGATGCGTTGGGTGGGCTTTTCCAGATCAATCCACCATAAATTTTGGATATGTTAAAATCACTGCACAGTCAGTTGACCTACGATTGAAAGAGCTCGTCTAAGTGTATAGAAAGCTACAGTGTCTCTCTCTGAACATAACATGTAATTTCGCATGGAAAAAGGCTACTGTGCTATGCAATGCTATTTATTTTTCACATTTCTGAACTGCCCGTATCCCTATAGTATGGTTTCTAGAAGGATTCGTGTATTTAATATATTTTTTTCTCCTCAGTTTCTTTCAGTCTAATCTGGCACTTCGAAAAGATAAAGGGCAGGCAATTTTGGGTTGGAGGATCCAAGCTTTTGGTCTGGTTATAAAATGATTTCTGGTGTGCTTAATTGGAAATTGCTTTTTGCAAGGAGAGTTACCACTGTGCTCTGAGAAAAATCAAGAAAAATCATTCTTGTAAATCTAAAGTAGCATTGAGGATACAGGCTGCCTCTTGCCATTAGGCATGGCAGCCTCTTGCCATTAGGCACCCTCGTTTGGGTGACATGTAAAGGGAGAAAATTGTCTTTTATAATTTATTATTGTTTGCCAGGGAGGTGGAAAAGGATCATCCTCTCTCTGGTCACCCAGAGATGAAGCAAGAAATTGGACAATGATAATAAAAATAAGGAGGAGGCATGCTCATAGTGGGGCTCCTGAGTATACTGAACATATCTGGATAACCTCCAGAAATTGGTGACTCTAACTCCAAAGATGCCTTGTTGTTATTAATCCTGCCTGTGAATCGGTTGTCTCACTAGGCAAGGCATGGCAAATACATGGCTTCCCACTAAAAGCCAGGGGCTCCCTTCTGAGGACATGCAAATATCTCTCTGTCTGGACTGCTGTCAGTCCTTGATTAGCCCTTTTTCTTTCTTAATGGCTGTCTAGTCCTGGTCTAGTTTAATAAATCAACTAAGCCCTTTGAGAACTCCTGGAGTGCAGACTGAATGAGCACAAAAGACATGTGTTTTACCTGTTCCACGTGATATGACAAAGTGTGCATTGGATAATACATGTCCTGGGTTATCACATCACATGATGTGATAAGGAAGGGTAGGGAAAATCAGCCTAGGGTTCAACCCATATAGACACTGTCAGGTTGAAAAAAGTTCCTGCAGACTGTGTGAACGTTTTTTTCAAGGTACAGTATTTGGAAAATGTTATATATAATTTTTGGCATGACACAGTAATTGCTTCAAAATCCTTCTTGCATATAGTATGTGCCACATTTGAAGTGATTATTTTCTTAGATTATGACTGATACATAGATCTTGAGGCTGCTTCCATACGAGTCCTTCTAACAGCATGACGATATTTTGAGCATTCCATTTTGAAGAATATTAATTCTGCTTCAACAGACTGGTCTTTTCATTAGGCTGCTGCAAAAGCTGGTTGCTTGCTTTGTCTAATTGAAGTGAAAAATAATTGTACAAGATAAAATCTTCTGCTTCTGAGCCAGAGCACTGGCTTATAACAGCATATAAAATGCCTGATACCAGACCTGGCCCAAGCATCAGACAGAGTAAAGGGCGCTGACTTTGGATGTTATAAAGGGAAACACTTAATAACAATAGCAACGGCAAAATAATAATAATAATAATAATAATAATAATAATAATAATAATAATAATAATAATAATAATAATAATAATAATAATAATAATAATAATAATAATAATAATAATAAGCACCTTGGGTGCAATCCCAAAACAACTGGAGCACCACTTGAACACCATTGGCATTGACAAATTTGCCATTAGTCAATTGCAAAAGGCGGCCTTACTAGGAACTGCTTTCATCCTGCGATGATATCTGTAATACCATCAAACATCCACATCTGCCTATCCCAGGTCCTTGGTAAGGACTCGATAGGTAGACAAAATGCCAAATCCAGTCTGAACATCTGGCTGACTGTGCGATGATCCATAATAATAATAATAATAATAATAATAATAATAATAATAATAATAATAATAATAATAATAATAATAATAATAATAGCAGCAGCAGCAGCAGCAGCAGCTTTTATGGGACTTTAGAATTCAGACAGATGGACACATGATTGCATTTTGGGCACTGGGCAACTGGCCTGCATTTACAATAGGGCAATTGTAATAAAGAGGATTGAGTGTTCTGAGTGATATCCCACTGAATGTATTTAGGCTGGAGTGCTATCAGTCTGAAAAACCATTCTTCTCTTGCCCCCATCTCCATGCCCCCCCCCATTTTGAGAAATGTTTTATAAGGTTGACAAGACTTTTTCTCACTTTATGTAGAAAACCAGAGCATGGCTTTTCTGCCAACAATGTAGAAGTGGTCTGACACTGCCTTCTTCTGGGAAGTTTTTTTAGACTTCCTAGATTACAGCCACCCATCCGAGTCCTGATTCTGCTTAGTTTCTGAGCCCAGATGAAGTCAGCCAAACACTGCCAAAAACTGAGATAGCTGTTTTCAATACTTGATTTTAATTTGATTTTTTTGATTTTATTAAATTTATACCCCGCCCTTCTCCCGGAGGACTCAGGGCGGCTTACAGCCAGTTTAAAACAATAGTACAATACAATACAAAATTTAAAAAGATTTAAAAGTAACTATTCAGATTTGGCTGCTCCTACTAAAAATTTAATTTAAAACCCCTTTAAAATACCCCTAGGCCAGTCCTGCCTGCTGAAATAA
>NW_015387276.1:581791-595024 GCF_001527695.2 Protobothrops mucrosquamatus | reverse complement strand
GGGGGGGGGAAGGTCCTTCTGATGGTTAAGTCCCTTTTCAAGACTTGGGATAGGCCAAAACGACCGGCCGCTAAGGTTAGGTCCATGGCCGGGCTCTCTGGGCCGGGTCCTCCACCGAACCACCGGACCGCCGAACCCCGGCCCCTACCCTTGCCGAATCCACCGCCACGTCTATAGGCCAAGTTCGTGGGCCAGATGGTCCGCCGGGCCGCCAGGCCGCCGGGCCGCCAGACCGCCGGACTACGGCCTCCTCTCCGAATCCGCAGGGCAAGCCACCGGCCGGGTCTGCTTCCGTCGCGGCCTCCCCGGCCGTCGCAGCCGAGTCCGGGTCCGGATGCAGCTGTCGTCTCCGTCGCGGTCTCCGTCGCGGCCTCCGTCGCGGCTTCAGTCGCGGCCTCCATAGCTGCCGCAGCCTCACAGCTGCTGCGGCCTCTAACTCCCAAATCTGCAGCCTCCAAATTCAAATCCGTCGCGGCCTCCGCTGTTATCGAGGCCGCGACCGAATCCAGGCCAGATTTTCCGTCGGGCCGAATCCAGGCCGGGTCTTCCGCCTGGCTTCGCCAAGGCTCCGCCGAGCACCGGCCCTTCGCCCCTCAGTATCCTCGCCAGACTAAACTGCTGGCGAGTTCAGCTCTCCAAATTGAGTCACAGGAGAGCCCTCGGCCTGCGGGAGGCCCCCCATTTTCCGTTTCGGGCTCCACTCTGTCACGGAGCCGCCCCAGGTAGGTCCGCCATGTTGCGCACTGGTCAAAAAGTCTTATCTTCTCTTGCATCTGGCTGTCAGTCCTTTAGGAGGAATATTCTGCAAATCACCAGAAAATTGCACACAAATACATGTAGACAAATTCATGATTGAGTATATGTATATGTGTTTGTGTCTGTGTATGTATGGGGGGAAAGGGAGAGCACACAAGAGAAAAAAATGTACCTCTTTCTCTGAAGGAAGATGGAAAAGTAATTCACAAAGTGCAGGAAATTCTCTTGGAAGGGCAAATGGTAAACTCAGCAATTGAAAGTTTGAAGCAGAAAGTGCTGATTGGCTAGCATTCTTTGTGCTCAGGATAAGCAGTTGTTTAATAAACCCTAAAAGGGCCCTGTGCGAGCATCAGAGGCCGAAATATAGAGCTAATATGATGAGCGGGTTTTTGATCTGCAGATGGTGACAGCAAAGTTGAAGAATCATGGGAATGATTAGAAAATGGGAGGGTGGATGAAGGGGCAGGCCTCCATTAATGAATGCATTTATTTATGAGTAAGCTCAGTGAGCAGAACAGAATATACTTGGGGGAGAAAAAAAATGCAGAATGTGGATGCACTGCAAAATTCTTGCCTTGCTCAAAGATAAGCTTCTACTTTTACAGAACCAACCTTTCCTCCGCATGAGATGGATGGCGTGTAATACTCCTTGGCAACTCAGAGTGATTAATGGCCATGATAGAGAAAGAGGGAATGAAGCTATTGTTTTTGATTGATTGTCGCTTTCCCTTACTACCTGTTTTACCTTTTCTTTTTATTTTTGGGTAATGCAGTGTTTTCTAAAAATAAAATTTGCGCATTCCTATCTTGTTTTGGCAAGCTATTTTGGATGTTCACTGAACAGATGGCATAGTTATTAAACAGCAGTCTTCCCATAATTACCTATATGTTATGATAAACTCCCATTTGCTGTGGTGCCTTAGACATGGGTAGCCTTTGAAGATGGCTAACAAATTGGCTACAGTAGTTTAAAATGCAGAGTTCAGAATTTGGGCTGATATGGCTCACTTGGATTCATAATGGCTGCTTGTTCCCTGCTGAAGACAATGCAAAGAGATGGTAATTGCTTTAAATAAAGCTTGCTTTTTTATCACTCTACCTCCCCATTAGGCCAGGCTCTCTAGATAACCTTCTCCATTTATCTGAAAACTAAGATGGATGGCCAACAAAATAAATAAACAGCTTCTTCTGAAGTGGCACCTATAATTCTTGAATGCTCTACCCCAAGAGCCTTGCTAGACACCTGAAAGATATTCCTTTGTACTTACTTAAGCATTTTCATTTGCTATTTATTTTGAAGGAATTTATATCTCAACATTCAGTCACATTATCAAGTTGTTTTATTCTTCAACAAATATTTCCATAGGCACAGTTGCTCTCAGAATAGATACGGGCAATCTTTTATAGGTATTTTATAGCTGCAATGAGCATAGAAAGATTTGGGGTGGGGGTGGGTAGAATTCAGACAGTCATACCCTGATCACCTCACAGTTTGATACTGCAATACACTCTACATGGGACTGTCCTGGAAGACTACTTAGAAGCTGAGAATCAGAAGTGATTGAATTATTAAATAACAGCAATAAAAATAGGCTTATTTCCTGACTATAACATTGTGGGACTGCCCCAAGTGCTGTCGTAAGTCAATGAGAACATGTGATGTCACGCTTTACAACTGTGTTGGTGACAGAGTTGCCAGTCCCAATTACCATAGTTAAGTTAGGACTACCTGTATTGTAAGGTTACAGTAACAGAATTGTGCAAGTCTAGGAAATCACCTCTTCTCTCCTTTGCCTCACTTTCCAGAAAACTAATGAGGGTTCCTTCTGATATGCTTTCTCCATCTCCACCCACCCCCCACTCCTTCTTGTGCTGAGATATAGTTTATCTGACTGTGATCTAGATTGTGGTTCTTCCTCCTGTCTCCCAAGGTTGTTCTCACAGTTCATTACATCCCTTCTTGAACTAAGGAAGAGCCACCCTATTTTTCTGAACTCCCCTGTTAGAGAAGGACACTTCCTTCCAGACTCCTGAAGGCAGCACAAAGAAGATAATTAAATGTGGCTGATCACTGCATATATGCATACAGAGAAAATGGATTTTAAAGCATTCAAATATTTGATGATTGAAGAAGAGGATAACAGAGGGAAGGATTTTGACCTCAAGGAAAACCTGCCTGACTTCTGGAAAAAAAATTCTATAGTTCCTCTTTCATAAACTTATGAGCTGCTCTTCTCCTCTTTGTTACCAGCACTTCCGA
This sequence comes from Protobothrops mucrosquamatus, assembly GCF_001527695.2. Lineage (NCBI taxonomy): Eukaryota > Metazoa > Chordata > Lepidosauria > Squamata > Viperidae > Protobothrops > Protobothrops mucrosquamatus. The sequence continues at coordinate 592,008 of NW_015387276.1, read as the reverse complement.
TGTGATATTGGTTCTGTCTTCCATTACCTGTAAATGATTCTCAATATTGCTTTCAAGGAGCTGGCTGTTTAAAAACAAAAAGAGCAACAGCAACAAACAATAGCAACAGGTTTTACTTCCCAGTCAGTTGTGCAGTGTGCATATAAGCAGGCATTTTATTCATACAAACCCCTAAATTGGCTTGTCTTCACACTCCTATTCCATGGCTGTGTAACAGAAATAACAACTGATGACAGGAAATTGAACATGTGCTCCATGACAGAAGCCAAGGGGAATGAGATTGAGTTTTCTGCCTGATGGAATGTCTTTTGGTGACTCCAAAAGCCTCTGAAAGACAGTGTCAAATCTTGTGTCCAATTTCCTGTTAGTCTTTAGGCATGTCAGTTGAATCCACTGCCTGTCATTATCAGACCATTCATCACAGAAAAAGAAGGGGAGCAAGGAAATGAATGCTATATATCTTTCTGAGATATCAAGAACCTCCCTATCCATCTCTGCCCATCAAATTGTGACCTGGCTAGCTTGCACCCAGGTTCAGTTCTTGCCCAAAATGGATGCTCAAAAGATGCAGTGCAAAGTTAATGATCCATAGCACCAAGAAGGCATGAAGGAGCATTACTAAACTAAAAGCAAGAATGTTTGTCTTCTCTAATTCTCAGATGTCATCTGTATGCTGCATTATGCTAGATCAGTGATGGCGAACCTTTTAGAGACTGAGTGTTGAAAAACTGGCCCCGCCCCCACTCCACCCCCTGCCCCACCCCCACCCCGTCTGCTCGCAGGGCCACTCACTAACTCCAGGGCCCACCGCAGATCACCCAGCAGCCCCATGACAGCCATGCCCTCTGCCCACGCCCTGCAGCATCAACTGTGCGCGATGGGACATGAGGGCAGAGTCTTGTCTATGCTGCCTGGCTGCCATGTCCTTGGCTGCACTGCTCCGCGTGGGCCACGCTCGGGGGCGACTCTTCTCCAGGAGGGCTGCTGGTGAGGAGGGGGTCACGGGGTGAGGCAAGGCTGGGGCAATGGCATGTATGCCCACAGAGAGGGCTCTGAGTGCCGCCTCTGGCACCCATACCATAGGTTCGCCACCACTGTGCTAGATTATTGGCAAACAGGGTAATACAAATTGCATGGATCTGCAAAAGGACAAATTGCTTAACTCCACCTGGGAAGGGTTTTGAAGAAAATTAACATATGTTTTAATACAGACATGTCAAACTTGTGACGTCAAGTGATGTTGCATGATGTATCAGAGCTTTTCCCCCATTGCCGGCAATGGGGTGGGCACAGTTTCGTCATGATGCATCCGGCCCACGGGCCAGCAGTTTGACACCCCTGTTTTAATATAATGGCATGTTTGGTTTTCATTAATAGAATGGAACTGAAGATTCTTAAAGCATTTACTATTGCTTGGAGGTAGCATATATGTATACTAAATGTCAAGCGGGGGGAAATCAGGAGTCCTGGCAGTTCAAATGAATATAAAGGTTTATTGCAAGCTTAAGCGCTCCACAAGTATCTGAACTATTAACGGTCAAAGCAAAATGGCAATAGATAAGAGTCAAGGGAATTCAAGGTGGGCTGGACTTAGATGTCTTGTGGGCACAAAGGGATTCGAGACTGATGACGCATTTGACCCCTCCGTCAGGCTCAGTCTGGTCATCTCCTACACTAAAGATACATGTGATCATCTCTGTAAGAATTTTCAGCCACCCACTGATCACAAGAATGAATATATGCAAATTGATTAAACTTGTCAAATGAGGTGTGGGGGAGGTCATTCAGATCCTACATTATACAATATGTCCTTATGTGATCCTACTCTCTCTACCTGAAACATTTCAGGCTTCAGATCCATGAACTGAGACCGAGCTGCTAAATCAAGACAAAGGTCCCAGCTACTTGAGGCACCACCTACATCCCCATATTGAATGAATAAATAACTAAGCATTGAATTCAGGAGCTAACACAAAAGGGGGCCAGGATGCATTTGAACACTGAGAGCATGTTATGGACATGCTCAAAAAGCAGTTGCCATGGCGGAGGTGGCCAATCACAAAACACCTCTAGACAAGATGGTAAACAAAGCTTTTCACAAAACTTATCCACCATACTGTGTTCTAACTAGACTTCTAAGATATGGATAGATCCCAGAGATATTGTTAAAAATATAAGCTATGCTTGCAGATGATACAATTTGCATAATATCCTCTCTGGGTTTCAATATTCAACAACATAAGACAAGATTTTCAGAGGGTTTGTCCAGCCCATTTTTTAAATCTCCATATTCATATTGCCTTTTCCTAAGCAAATCCTTAAGTGTCTTGTTTTACAGTCCCTACAATAATGATGATGATGACGATGATGTACAGGTGTTCAATCAATGGACTAACCTCATAATCACAATAACAATTTTGCTTGTGCTGGAAACTCTCATCCTCTTTTGCTTTGCGTGCCACTGGGCAAGATATAAAAAGCTCTTTCCACGTATCCACAAAAGAGGTCAGTGGAGCGACTAGGCAAAGTGAGAATAATTTGGTTGCTGTGATTGCATTGGCCACACTGAGGCTTTAGGTCTTCACCTTTTGTGTGAAAATTACACTTATAAAATTAAACAGCAATTTCACACCTCTTGATACACCATGGAAATGATTAGCCATGGCTGCAGCTGGAGACCGACAAGAGAAGCTCTACCATGGTCAGATTTCTGTAAATAATCTTGTTTTCGGAAGGCAATTATCCCTCACTTAATACTGCCAGACCCTGCAGATGGAAGGTCTGCATTCAGGCCCACATGGCATCACTCTGGATGGCAAAATTATGATTAGTGAAGGTAGCTAGATAGATTTTCCGCTGTTCTGGTAACTATTATGGCCGTGTTGGCTGGGGGAATTTGGGCAGCTGAAGTCCATGCCTCTTAAAGTTGCTAAGATTGAGAAGCACTGCATTAGAGACTTATCTTTATGCCACCCACCCCCAAACAAGCATGACCATGACCTAGTAGCTGTTTATGCATATAAACATGACTGCTTTCCTCTTTATGTCCAGCTCACAATGTCCAGGCAGCATAACTATTGTGATTTTGAAGTAGGCTTTTCCTCTTTTCCAAACACAATTGTGGCCATAAATGTGATTGAGCATACTTCATCCTGGATGTTTTGCTGATATGGCCAGAGCTGATATGGCTTTGCCCAGCTCTTGCCTAATATTTTAGTAGGGTAGATCCACTCCCTCGCCAGTTGCTGGGGATTACCCTCCATGATGTTTCTGATTTAGGCTACAGGAAAACCAGACATCTGACTTTCTTAGTGGCATCGGCTGCCATACATCAAACACCTACCAGGACCTTTGTGGGCGTCTCATAAACCCAGGTTTAGCTTTCTTTTGAAAGAGCATTAGACATACAGCAGTGGTAGTGCTGTTTTGATGAGCACTTTCCTCCTGTCCTGTACCGTACAAGAGATTGATTTAAATTGAAGAAAACAGCCAGGTTCTTCCAGCTGTGTATTACCTGTTCTGCCACCACTGGTGCATTATATTTTTTACCAACAAGACATTTCATGTGCCCATATTTTTTATGGTTTACTTGGTGAAGGGAGGGCACAGCATTTTGCTTGGTCTTGTCTAGTGACTATCTGCAGGATCCTTCTGGAATTATAGGTTACAAGCCTGGTACTGCATTTGTTGCCACTACAGCACAACAGCAATTGAGGCTAGAGTTCACTTCTTATCAGCCATTGTCTCCAACGTCACCCTACACTCTTCCTCCATGCTTGAGATCTGACAAGCCAGGCTAATTTTGAACACAGGTTTAGAGCTGCTTCAGAAAAGCAGTGAACCCATATTCAGAAGCAACCCAGATAACAGATCACGTTTGTTCCTACTACCATTTGCCCAAGAAACTTTACAAATGGCAAAAGATGCTGTCCCGGGACCTGCCCATATTTGCCCCACTGCATGCTAGGAAGAATGATCTGTGGTTCTCACAGGCAGAAATGCTTGCTGGGAGATGAAGCAAAGCCAGAAAATCCATCTGCCACTTTTCTTAATGTCTTCCATAAAACATATGGGACTACATGAGACCCCTGCCTCACCGCTGTAACAAAACAGCTCATAAATCAAGGCAGCACATTTTATGTTAGCATCCTTTTCTGCCAGCTCAAGGAGTAATGAATAATATTTTAATATGACCATCTGACTATGCTTCATGAATCTACCATGTTGATACTAAAGAGGGATTCATCTGGAAAAGTCCAAGCAAGAGCGAACCAATTTCAGTAAGAAGATTTCTTGAGAAACTTGTCCTCCCATCATTTTGTATAGCTCTATGCGAGTTCAAGGATTGTTGCTATGGTTTATGATTAGACAAGAAATCAACAAGTAGAACGACCTTACATGAACAAATGTCAACCATGCCCCCCCCCCAAAGAAGAGTTTCACAATTATGAACTATCTACTATCAAGCACACAGATTTTATTTTACAGGCTTTATAGGAGGAGGGACTTTCCTCTACAACCTGGGTCTCCTTTGAAAGATCTCTAAATCCAGAGGAGAAGGCAGAGGAGGAAAGATGCACTGTTAAGTTTCCTCCTCCTCCTCCTCCTCCTCCTCCACCACCACCACCACCACCACCACCATCCCCCTTATTTCACCAAAGTTAGACTGATCATAATCAGGTTCTCCTAGAACAGGGGTAGGCAACCTCCGCTCTTTTATGACTCATGGACTTCAACTCCTAGAATTCTGGGAGTTGAAGTCCATGAGTCATAAAAGAGCCGAGGTTGCCTACCCCTGTCCTAGAATGTCCAAATTGTATGAAAAAATTGGATGGGGAAGGTACAGTATTCCTTCAAGTACTGTGATGCTTGAGCCAATTTAGCATAGTGATTGGGATACTAACGTGAGTTTTAATCCTTCCTAAAGCACAAAGCCAGATGGATGACCTTGGACCAGAAACACTATCTCAGCTCTAGGAAGCAGGCAATGCCAAACTACTTCCAAAAATCTTGCCATGAAAACTGGACCAGACCAGACAGTTGGCAGGAGTCATCAGCTGACTCAAAGGGCATGTGCATTCTGTGTGTGTGTGTGTGTGTGTGTGTGTAAAACAAAACACATACATACTCTGATGCTAAGGTATGTAGGCCCTAAAGGTCAAAAAAGTACTTGAAAGCTAACAAAGGTCCCGTGCAGGACCTGAAGTACAAGTGTGGATGCTTAGAACCCTTGTGGTAACTTATTCCATCCATTTTTTCTCTTTCCTTAGCTCTTCGAGATCCTGAACTGAGTTGAGGTGAGCCAGGTTCCTTTAATAGGAACTGCAAGTCTTTTTCCTGGCAAAGTTCCAGTACTTTAATAGCTTCAATTCCAATAAAAATTCATCAGGTGAAGCTGTTAATGATATGCCAGGAAAACCTGGTGTATTACACTTATATATTGTGTTCCTCCCATTGATTAGCAATGAGAGTGAGAACTATTATATAATTTGGCTATCTGCTTTTGGAACAAAACTTAATCTTGAGAGGCTGCTGTAGGAATGGAATTAAAAGGCAACAGACTCACATAAGCACCACAAAGTGTCCATTGCTATGCAAGATTTTGTATTAATAACCCTAACCTTAGGTGACTTCTGTGCTGAGTAGGAATCTCTTGCATTAATTGAACAAGGCAGATAAGTGCAATAGTAAAGTGAAGCTGCTCTACCAAAAAGGATTTGAGAGGGTGAAAAACCCACAGAGAAGTAAAACAAGTCATCCTTTTAGTGGTTAGGTTTTAAAGACGTTTTAATGAGAGAGAGAAAAATAGAAAGGCAAAATGCAATAGCCATTGTATTACTCTTGACAGAACAATCAATAATGGAGATTAGGGAGAAATGGAAGAAGAGAAAAATAAAAATCTGGATCATCTAAGCCAGAAGCAGTTATGACAAATAGCTGTTATACTCCTGTCCTGATGTGTAAAGAAGCTGAATTCTAAGTGCCACCTATGATCAAATGGTTCCTTCTTCTAGTTATAGTGGTGTACAATTTCCATCAGCCCCAGCCAAAGTGAGGAATGAGGGCAGCTGTATTTAAGAGGTTTATCATCCAAATTTGGCCCAGGAGAGACCCACTGGTGAGTCCGCAGGGAAGGGGTATGCAATGGTTTTATACATGATCTTCAAGAGGGCTTCATACAGAGGAGGCACAATTTACTTAGTCAAGGCATAGCGTAAGCTTTATCAGGGACTTAGATCACCCTTCTTCTCAAGATACTTTATGACCCCTCAAGATTCTTTCCTGTGTTGCCTATTGCCAATTAAAAGATTTTGCTGATTGTTTGGGGGGTGTTATTCTTCCATTTTTCTTTTTCATTATATCATGTGCATTTATTTGAAATAATGATAAATAGGAGTAACCTCAATAGCAATAATGTCTAGAGTTTTGACCTGATAGATAGGTTGATTATTAAATTTACTTGCTGCCCATCTCGCAGTTCAAGAAGACTCTGAGCAACTTACAATGTATAAGATTGTATATAACTAAAGACGTAAAACAGGTTAAAATTTCAAAAAATTCAAACAATTTATGATTATTTTTCAGGATGATATGAATTTGTTTTTTATATGTTCGATTATTTAATAAATGACACTATAAATTCTGTTTATTTCTTGATATTTTTATATATACTATGCCTTTTCTCACCTTTTCCCCTCATGTAGTCATTTGTTTAATTCATTAAATGTTTTAAAATAAATTAAGAACTTTAACAAATGGGGGAAAAGAACTTGGAAGCTTCCGTGGTAATCAAGGCCTTGAAATGGAGCAACACTACTGTTCTGCTTTTTGAAGTGGCCTTGAGAGAAGGGATACATTGCTTTTTTGCAAGCATTTGTTGAAATGAAGTATCCCCTTGAAACTTTTTTAGAGCCTAATAGTAAAATAATTGTGTACATGTATTATGCATCATATCTGATATTACATTATTGCCAATAGACTTTGATTCATGAATATTTTTGTGTAATTAGAGCATTAGCTGATTTTAAATGGCAGTTTTGTGTGCCACAATGAACTAAAATTCTTTTGCACATCTGGCAGTTGTAATGTGGATCAGTGATTTTCATCTGGTGGTAATTGCAAAAGCTTTTGATGAGAATGTAATGGTTTGCATAAAGCAACAAGCTGGGAAACAGTGATCTATTCTAGAAGGCTCCAGAGTAGAGAAAGCTTGTTTAGTGACTTTTGGAAGAAATGTAAAATAATAGCAAAAAGATATCATCTAAGCAGGGTAAAGATACTTCGACAATTCTTACCTCACTCATCATCTACATACTACTAAAGCTCACATTCCCACAACCTTTAACTGGGTGAAATGGTGCACTATAGGGCAAAACCTTTTAGATCCAGGTGCCTCGAATGGATTAATTTACAGAATGCATTCAAAATCTGGAACCTATGACTCCTGTGAAATTAAAGTTTGGCAAATTTTGTAAAACAGTTTATGACATAATACAAAATGTCATATATATAACACTTCCTGGGCTGATGTTTGACTGTGCTATCCAGTTCAACACAGGCTGTTTCAAGGTAGATACATCTCTAAATGTATCCCTGATTTTCCAGTAAAGTCAGTTCATTAAAAGCCCTGATATTATTGAAGATATTGAGGACCAGATTGTTGGGGCAATATGCTGACTCTGTAAACCGCTTAGAGAGTGCTATAAAGCACTATGAAGTGGTATATAAATCCAATTGCTATTGAGGAATCTGGTAAGGAAATGTCTCTGAAAGGGGGACCTAAGGGGTCATGGGTTGTCTAGTTTACTTTAAACACAGGGGCCTGGTTCTGTTCCAGCACTGCAGCCATATAAATATCATCAACACCACTGATAATAAGACTTTGGGACGAGGGTGGGGAACTTTACACATGTGCCAAAGTCTGTCTGTAAATAATAGAATGGTGGCTAAGACAGCCTCCTATAGAGGCATTTGAGGAATATAAGCCTTCATCCAGAATATTTATTTGATCTTAAAATAACTGGTTTCTTTGAATAAACAAGTCCTGGGGTTTGCACAATACATATGATCTAATCCAAATGCTCGTAGCAATTCATTTATTAATCCTCCATGAATTTGTGTAACCTCTGTTTTAAAGCTGTCCAAGAGGATTGCCGTCACTACATTTTTGTGTAATAAATTTATGAGGTCAGCTACATATTGTACTGAAACTCAACATTAAGAAAACCAAGATCATGGCATCCGGCCCTTTCAATTCCTGGCAAATAGATGGGGAAGAAATGGAGGTAGTGACAGATTTTATCTTCCTGGGCTCCAAGATCACCACAGATGGGGACTGCAGCCAAGAAATTAAAAGACGCTTGCTCCTGGGGAGGAAAGCCATGGCAAATCTAGACAGCATACTAAAAAGCAGAGACATCACCCTGCCAACAAAAGTACGTATAGTATAGTCAAGGCCACGGTTTTCCTAGTTGTGATGTATGGCTCTGAAAGTTGGACCATAAGAAAGGCTGAGCGCAAAAGAATTAAGGCCTTTGAACTATGGTGCTGGAGAAGATTCCTGCGAGTCCCCTGGACTGCAAGGCGTTCAAACCGGTCAGTCCTAGAAGAGATCAACCCTGACTGCTCTTTAGAAGGCCAGATCCTGAAGTTGAAACTCAAGTACTTTGGCCACCTAATGAGAAGGAAGGACTCACTGGAGAAGAACCTAATGCTGGGAAAGATTGAGGGCAATAGAAGAAGGGAACGACAGAGAATGAGGTGGCTGGATGGAGTCACTGAAGCAGTAGGCGTGAGCTTAAATGGATTCCGGAATATGGTAGAGGACAGGATGGCCTGAAGGAACGTTGTCCATGGGGTCGCGATGGGTCGGACATGACTTCGCAACTAACAACAACACATATTGTACAAATTATTCTAGGCTGTAGTGCTTTTGTGACAGTTTTCACAGAGAAATAAACAATCTGATACTAGATGAGGCCAGTTATAAAACAGGTGCAAACTATTTCTCCCGTTCAAAAACAGTTTCATTTCTAGCCTTTTACTTAGAATGGTCAGAAGAGAGAGGAGTGTGGGAAATCTGAATATTGAGTTACTACTTAAGCTTACATTTGATACATAGCCTTACCTGAAATTTATTCACAATGACTTTATAGTTTTACTACAATAAGTCTACTTATTTGAGCCTTTATGTCCTGGGAGATATATTCTTGCAGTGCTTGGCTTTATTAGCCAAGAGAGGTTGGAACATTATGGAAGTGAATTGTTGTTGTTGTATGACCACAATATAGAAACCTACTTAACTGGCATGGCTTTTGATCATAACTCTGGGCTCAATTACACTCCTATGTTGAGGGCTACCTGTATATACATTCATCCATTTTTCTTCAATTGTAATTTTTATTAATTCACCCAGAATAGACTGTAAAATATGTAATATATAATCTTCCAGACCTCATTTTTAAAACTAGCAGCATACTATTTTATAGACTTCTGGGTCACTTGATGAAGTTAGGGACATGTTATATATATTTTATTAGAAGATCAGTAAGTTCTTTAAGAACAATTTGATAGGTATTATCTAAGGCTGCTTAATTGTTTTTAACCAACACAAATTTTGAAATTAATCTTTTGCTATCACTGGTTCAACTCTTCAGGCTTTCTTCTGAAAAACAGTAACTTAGGCTTACAACTTCTACGAAAAGAGAGAGAGAGAGCTATCTTCAAAAAGGCTATCATTTAGCCTTTTTCTCATTTTTGTTACCTTAATAATGAACTAAGCATTTGACAGTATTGAAAAATATTTTGATAATAGAGAAATATATTTAAGGTATATTGTGTTATTAAGCCCTTTAAGAAAAGAGAAGAAACCCAAATAAGTACAATAGCAGCAATAAAAAAAGCCTTTGATAAAATATCTTTATAATAATAATAATGTTGTTGTTGTTGTTAATTGCGAAGTCATGTCCGACCCATCGCGACCCCATAGACAACGTTCCTCCAGGTATAATAATAATAATAATTTTATTTATTTTATTTATTTATTTAACAGGATTTATATGCCGCCCTTCTCCCCATGGGACTCAGGGCGGCTCACAGCGTATTAAAACATCATACAAAAAATTTCCCCTACTAAAAACCAATTAAAACCCAAATATTGGTAGCTGTGGCTCTTTAAAATCGTTAAAAATTGTCCCTATTTAAAACTCACCCTAGGT
>NW_015387276.1:546560-581691 GCF_001527695.2 Protobothrops mucrosquamatus | reverse complement strand
AATAATAATAATAATAATAATAATAATAATAATAATGATGATGATGATGATGATGATGATGATGATGATAATAATAATAATAATAATAATAATAATAATAATAATAATAATAATAATAATAATAATAATAATAATAATAATAATAATAATAAAAAGTTGGAAGGTCATCTAGTCCAATCCCCTGCTCAGGCAGGAACCCTACACCATTGCAGACAAATGGCTGTCCAGTCTCTTCTTAAAAACTTCCAGTGTTGGAGCATTCACCACTTCTGGAGGCAGGTTGTTCCATTGGTTAATTGTTCTGTCAGGAAGTTTCTCCTTAGTTCTAGGTTGCTTCTCTCTTTGATTAGTTTCCATCCGTTGCTTCTTGTCCTGCCTTCGAGCGCCTTGGAAAATAGCTTGACTCCCTCTTCTTTGTGGCAGCCCCTGAGATATTGGAACACTGCTATCATGTCCCCTATGATCCTTCTCTTCATTAAACTAGATATACCCAATTCCAGCAGCCTTTCCTTATATGCTTTAGCCTCCAGTCCCCTAATCATCTTTGTTGCTCTTCTCTGTACTCTTTCTAGAGTCTCAACATCTTTTTTACATTGTGGTGACCAAAACTGGATGCAGTATTCCAAGTGTGGCCTTACCAAGGCATTGTAAAGTGGTATTAACACTTCATGTGATCTTGATTCTATCCCTCTGTTAATGCAGCCCAGCACTGTGTTGGCCTTTTTGGCAGCTGCAGCACACTGCTGGCTCATATCTAAGTGATTGTCCACTAGGACTCCAAGATCCCTCTCACAGTTACTACTATTGAGCAAGGTACCCCCTATACTATACGTGTACATTTGGTTTTTCTTGCCTAAATGTAGAACCTTACTTTTTTCACCATTGAATCTTTGATTCTAAGCAATATTCAGTCTATGCAGACTTGAAAGATTGCTAGAGCAAGGCTTCTCAACCTTTAAGACTTAAGGCACCAGGCTAGAAACCGGAAGGCTGTGACTTCTAGTCCCACCTTAGGCATGAAAACTGGCTGGGTGTGACTTTGGGCCAGTCACTCTCTCCTAGTCCAACCCACCTCACAGGGCTGTTGTGGGGAAAGTAGGAGGAGGCTGCCAAGATTTAAGAAACACTTGCTTAGAAACGTCATGGACATGATCACGTTGTTTTTCTTGGCAACAATACGCAAGTGGTTTATTACTGCCTTCTTCCAAGGTCTGTTTTTGTTTTCCCATTTCCCGGCATAGTTCTGGTTATTGGCTGGAGTTTTTTCATCCAAATACTAACCAGGTGTGACTGTTTAGACTGGTTCAGCCTGCTGCTTGCTACATCTAAAACTGCCTGTTTTAATTGGAGCAGCTTGTAGTTGTTTTGTAAATAACAATCTAGGGGGAAAAAAACCCTCTATTCTCTGTTTACAGAGGAATAAAACATGCAGCCTTTGTAGAGAAAACAAATGGCCTTCTTGGAATTGAGCGCTAATGAAATTTTGTTTGGGGTGTTATTTTTTGACACCCAAGTTAAATAGGGCTGGAGCCCAAATGAGTTTTATAGCCTAAATGCAGTGCAAATTATCTTAACATGCTTAAAAATAAGTCTACATTTTTAAGAAGCCTTATTTGAAAACATTCGAAACAAGACACTACATAGAATTGTTTTATTGATATTTGTTATACAGTGTCTTGTGACTAAATGTATCAATTAATATAGATTTGGAAATATACATTTGATAGATAATAAACTTCCAAGAGAGGTTCCAGGAGACAAATCAATAAATAATATTACAGTGTAAATTATGCCCTCTCTAGAACACTGGCACATTTTTATGTTACCTTTGCTCTCCACATAACAAACTGTTAATGGCTTTGTCATGATAGGGAAATTGCAAAACTGCGAAGCTTAATAAAATTGACTGTGAAACTAGGATTAGGAATTCTACAACACGAACATAGGTAAAAAGCTTTTTAAGATACTGTCCTATACTCTGAAAAGTCAGCATTGATCATAATATATATAGTGTTTAATTGATTAAAGAATGTACAGTCATAGACCAAAAAGCAATAGCACAACAGTAGCATTTAGGCTTATATACCACCCCATAGTGCTTTACAGCTCTCTCTGTGTGGTTTACAATGTCAGCATATTGCCCCCAATAATATGAGTCCCCTTTTTTACCGATCTCAGAAGGATGGAAAGCTGAGTCAAGTTTGAGCCCCATCAGGATTGAACTCCAGACTGTGGGCAGAGTTTGCCTGCAATATTGCATTCAAAACCACTGCACCACCAGGACTTCAAAAGAATATACTGTGCTTTTCCTTTCGTGAAAAGATTTCCTTTGGGAAAAGATCTGCTTAGAGGTCTTCCTTATACAGGTCCTTCCTATAGAAGATTGTCTTCTATAACTGACCAACCAATGGTGGTAAAAAAAAAAAGTATAGAAGAAAGGATGGAGAAACAATGGAACAAAATCAATGGCAGGGGAAATATTAAAACGGGGGAGAAATGGTGGGGAAAAGGAAAGTGAAATATCCATCCATTTCTTCTTTGGCTAATGGGAACACAGGAGTAATTAGAAAGTGTTGGTTCTTCCACCACTGAGCTTTCCCCAATATTCATACTTTGACCTTCATTTGACCTTCTTGTGCAGGCAAAGGCACTAGATTGAAAATTCCGACCTTTGTCCCTGTGCAATCAAAGTGGCCATGGAGGATGATCCAAGGACGGGAAGGAAACATGTTTGCACCCACCTAAAATGACCAACAGATGCTAAGTGGGCAAAATACAGAAACCTCACAAATTTAATTGACCTTCTGTTGTGAAATTTGCCATCTGTCCTTTGCTGCTTCATATACTTTCTCCATATACTGGAAGGTACCTCCCAGAGCAGCTGCATGTTACCACCTGTCTTGTTTTCTTCCAATCCTTCCTACAGCCCATCTCTTCTGTTAATGCCTCCCTGCGATACATGGGAGAAATTCATCAGTACTTTAGTGGGTGGCAGAGATGAATTAAGTAAAGCAGGATATTCTTCTTAACCTACTGACAACCTGTAATGCTTTAGTACCTTATCTTAGGCAGGATAAAATCGTTGCAATCAAGCTAGCCACTAGCTTAGGAATTCAGTCCATCTAAAACTTGACAGCAGTATGCAAACCTAGAGTTCAGACAGAAGCATCATAGCTCATAGTTCAAAAGCAGTGTTTTGAGGCAGCCCAAGATCGGAGGCCATAATGAATCCAGGAATAATCAGAAATATAGTGAAGCAGCTCTTGCATTGGCTGCTAGGAAAGGAAAACTTGTAAAACCAAGATTCCTGATATCTCACCATGGCTTCAACTGGAACTAATCCTTCCTATGAATAAAATCCTACTCTTGAGCAAGTTTTTTTTTTTTTACTTAGAAGTAAGCCTGTTTCTCACTACAGTACAGTGTTTTTCAATCTCAGCCACTTTAAGATGTGTGGAATTCAACTCCCAGAATTTTCCAATATTCTTGCTGGGGGATTCTGGAAGTTGAACTCCACATATCTTGAAGCGGGTGAGATTGTTCTCTAGCAGTACACTTTGGGGTCTAAGTGCTCTACTCCCTGGAGGGGTTCAGCCTCTTTCTCCAAATTTAGCAAGAGGTTTTGGGCCATAAAATGGTCTTGAATGCTGTTCACAGAGCGGTTCAGGATTCATCAGAGACAGCCAGTCTCTGGCAAATGTAATATATCTCCTGATGATTGACAATATATAGAGGCTGTTCAGAAACAAGCGTTACAGAAATGTTTGGCTCACCAGACTCTCTATAACGATCATTGCTGTTTACAAAGCAAAATAAAATTAGGGCACTTCATCTTAAAACTAGCCTGGTGAATTATTGCAAAAATCCAAGTAAGTCTGGGTGTGTGTGTGTGCACATCTCTCATTTATTCTAAAAGGCAGCGGAACATGTTCCCCGTGGAACAGCAGAAGGATGATGGGTGCTGTAGTCCATTACATTTAGAAGGCATCACATCAAAGGAGGTTGCCCTATAAAAAGCACCGTTAAAGAATTGCTAGGCCAGATTTCTTCAAGCTCCTTCACCCATGCTTGCTTCCGACAAATACAGAGAGGCAATTCTGGGTCAGGAAACTTCTCTGCTTGGCTTCCCTCAGTTCCAACATTCAGAGGTTAACCTCTTCCAGGCTGAACAAATCCACATTTTCCAGCCAGCTCATTCCTAACTAAAGTCAAACAGTAATTTGCCAGGCGGGCACGTCCTATTTTTAGCCTTCAAATATTCCCGCTGCCTCCCAAGTAGTTATTTGACTGTGGTGAAGAAAGACTCCTAAGTGGATGCGCTCCTCTGGGCTCTCGACCAGCAGGTCAGGTGGCTTCCCCAAGGCTGCCACGCCACAGAAGCCAAGGCGGACTCTCCTAAGCAATTTCCAAAGGCTAATTTAAGGTCTCCCGGAGGTCCTTGGCAAACGCAAAGGACTCGGGCTAGCTAGTACGTTTCGCCACGTCTGCGCCCGCTCTTCACCCACCCACCCGCCCTGGTCTCTCGTGTTTTCTCTGGCCGAGTTGAAGCCACCAAGCTCGAGCGCTTCCTTGCGCTTCCCACTGCGGCCGAAAGGCCGCCCATTGCCGGACTCCTACAGCGAGGGGCTTGCCTGTGGCTTTCCAGCCTCGCGATTTGCTTCAAAGTCCTCGTTTGAATCCGAAACGCCTTCCCTTCCTCCTCCTCTTCCTCCTCCTCCTCCTCGCGCCCGGCGTCGGGAAGGATAAATATGCAGGGCTTGTAATTCGCTTGCAGTTCTCGCTCCCGGCTGGCAGGGTGACGCGGAGCTTGGAGAGGCTGGCAGATTGGCTTTGTTGACTTGGTTCCTTCCCTCGCTGCAGTTGTGCCCAAGGCGAGCTGTGCCCACCTCTCGTCCACAAGCCGAGCGGGCGGGCGCTGAGCTTCCCCGGCTGGTGCAAAGATGCTGGGAAACCTCTGAAACTGGGGGTGGTGTGAGAGGGGAAGGGAAAAGCCCAGCCGATCCTTTGGACCGCAAGTCGTCACTTCCCTCGCTTTGCCTTCCTCCCCCCACCACCCCACGCTCTGCTTCTTCATCCTCCTCCTCCTCCTCTTCCCCCGGCTCCTTGCTCGCACGCCCCCTCCCTTCCCAATTCCTCAGTACCCGGCCGAAAGCTAAGCAGTTCCCGACGTTCTCCCGACTCGTAGCGGCCAAAGGCAAGGCAACTTCGACCGACATGTCAAGGAGATCCCCCCCGCCTCCCCACCCCGCAGATTCTGGCAACAATACACCGCGGGATGCAATGAGACCGCGCTAAAAACCGGGAAGCTTCCGTAACTGGGGAGTTAAGAAGGAACGCCCCCCCCCGCCCCGAAGAAAGGTAAGTGTCGGGGGGGTTCGTTCCCATTTTAATAGCACCACCTCCGCAACGCAAGCCGGGGGTTTGCAGCCCAGCGAAGTGGACTTGATAATTTGCCTGTTTCATGCTGACAGCTTGGAGGAAGAGATGGGATGGTTTTGCAAAACCCAGTCGTCAGGAACCTGCCAGGTACAACACTGCAAATTAAAACACGAGGCGTTATTTATTCCCCCCCCCCCTTTTCTCTCTCTCTCTCTCTCTCTCTCTCTCTCGCCTGCCTGGATGGAACTGTGTATTTGCTCGTGCAAATTCTACGTGTGTGTGCGTGCGCGTGTTGAACCTGCATGAGAAGATAAGCCTGGTGCCGCCGCCGCTGCTGCTGCTGCTGCTGCAGCCTCTTTTTTTCTAGATCCGCACTCAGGCCGCCTAAAATTGCTGGGGGAAATTGCAGGGGAAAGAGGCGATCTGCTGCCTTTGCGCGCTCCATCCGAGGTGTAGTTTGAAGCTTTGCAACCCGCTTGCCTGCTTGCTTGCTTGCTTGGGCGCCCGCTCAAGAACTCCTCTCCCTGACAGGGATTACGCCCGGGATCAGGCTTTGGAATGGGGAAAGCGGTTGAATTAATAATTCAGTAATAATAATTCAGTAATTCAGTAATTCAGTAATAATAATTCAGTAATTCAGTAATAATAATTCAGTAATTCAATTAATAAACCCAGTAATAAGCTAGGGTGGCTATTAAGACGCACCAGGCGCAGGAGGCGGCTCTTTTCTGAACCCAAACCCGGGATTCCAATTTCTGCCCAACTTGCTGATAGACGCCGCAGGAAACCGGGGGGGGGGGGGGGAAGCGAGAGAGAGAAAGAGAGAAAGAAAGAGAAAGGGCACCAGAGGTGGCTCCTTGGGGCCGGAGACGAAGCGCAAGGGAGGGCCTGGAGAGCAAGAGGCCGAGTGAATTCAGCGACGATCCGTTTCTTTTCTTTTTCTTTCCCCAGAGCTGGATTTCTAGGTTCAGAGGCAGCCCCCCCTTAGTTTATTCTCGCGCCGGGTGGAAAAGAAAACCTGCCGCTTGGTGCAAAGTGGCAAAAAACGTTATAAGGATCAGGATAATCCCGCCGGGGACCTCTTCCCCCCCCCCGCCCCCCCACCCCATTTAAACAGTAGAGGAGGGATTATTGGGGCGGAGAAGGAGTAGCTGCCGTGAATTGGAAAAAAAGGAAGATCCGGTTGCTGGTTGGATCCCGGATCCGAGATTGCTTTCAAACCGAAACCGGCGAAGGATTCCCCCCTACACACAACCCACACACACGCACACACCTTTTAGGGGGCTGAGGCTGCGCAACCCAGCTGCTTTTCTCTCAATGGGTGCGATTAATCTTTGGCAGCTGTTGCTCTCCATCTATGCTGTTTACCTCGTTTTTCAAATATAGCTCTGGCGCCATCCTGGTCCCTAAATAGGACGAGAAGGGGGACTTTTATTAGGGAGTAGAGTGGGCGGTGGGAGACCGTGCTCTGTCTGGGACTGACTGCTCGGGCCTATCAAAGCCCCTTTCCTTCCTTTCAAGGGGGGGGGGGAATAATGCCAGAGGAGGACCTTAACTTTCTGTAGTAGTTCCTAGGGAGGTAGTCCTCTTCCTCCGGGGCAGCCAAAATAGAGGTTAACACGCAGTGATGGTTGCATAAGCTTTGTAGATTTCTTTAGACTTTCCTCCAGTTCAAAAGAAGGGAATTTATACAACGGGTGCTGTTTCCTTTGAAGAAAGAGTTGGAAATATGGGCGGAGTGAAAATTATTGTAAATTGGAAGAAGTACCATTGGTATGTTTTAACTTATTCAGTTGTTATGGTTTCCTCTCAGTTTTCCTATGTAGATATTGTAAGCACAAGTTGTTAGCCCAGCAAAACCTTTTTTCATTTTTTTAACCAAACAAACACAAGAAGAACTTACTTTATTTTCTATGTTATAATAATTCTATTGCATCTTTCAACAGGGGATAGGTAGTTTTCAGGTTTGTGAAATTTGTGTCTCTTCTCTGAAAGTATTCCATGAAAAAGGCATGGGTTCAAGAATTAGGAAATGTTTTGCACCCTTCTCCTGCTAAAGATAAGTGAGATTTCTTCATATGAATAGTATAATGGGGAGTGGGGAGCAGAATTATTATTGCTGCATTAAGCCCATGGGAGTAAGGAGTCTGCTAAAATTATCCAGACATGTTGCAGGATCCAATCTGGGTCGGTCACCAGAACCAGGGGTTTTCTCTTCTGAGCTTTTGGACTCAAGCTGAAGCCCATTCCCGGGGAATTCTCTATGTGCTTTGGACTGTTCTGTATGTGATATTTATATGGTGCCTGTTGTGTGTAGCTTTTTAGATGTAGATTGTGGTGTTGATGGCTGTTGTTTCTTTGTGCTGCCAAGCCCTCACCCCCTATGTACTTGATAAGCTGGGGGTAAACACCATACACAGAACAGCCCAAAGCACATAGAAAAGTTCCATGACTCCGAAAGCTTGAAATACAAAAGCTCTGGTCCTGGTAACCGACCCAGATTGGATCCTACAACATGGTATATTTGCCTTCGTTTGTATCTGGACGTGAAACAGCCTTTCCAGATGTGCCCTCTGCTCAGCCCTGATCCAGGTAACATAGTAGTCCCTGAAAAGTGATGGACAATGAATATTTGATGGTGGAATACTGTAAGAGCTCAGATGGTCCAACTGCTGCCTCTTTTAATTCTAGTTGCTGTTTTTTTTCCTGGCTGTTTTTAGATCTTGTGGTTCTGTGGTGAGGTCACCACAAAAGTACTGGCATGGTGCTTTGGGGGCTGCTTTTGGTACACATGTGTTGAGATTCCATACATTTATAGTTAACTCTTATTTTGGAAGAGCATTCAAGTAATACTGAACAGTGTCGTCAGCAGATGCACAACTGAATGTACGTATTGTGGCTCTAACGTGGAGGTTCTTAAGTTGGAAAGATCAGCTGTCTAAAATAAGATTGCCTCTTAGAGTGTTATAGGACTGGGAACCCAACAATACTTTCTAATGTATTTCATCTTCATAATTAGTCTGCAATGAAAAGACATTTGTATTTGATTCAGAGATAGGGAACCAGCCCGGCTGAAGACTGAGCTGTAAAGTAAGACATAAATCCACCGATTCCTCTTAGCCGGACCTCATTCATCATGGGAAAGAGGTGAAGGAGGAATCTCTGGGTTTGTGACCTATTATATGGCTCAATATTTGTCTGGCAGAAAGCAGTCTTACGCTGCCTATTACTAATTCACCTTTGGGTAGACGAGATTGGAGGGAGGTCCGTGTAAATAATGAAAGAAAGATTATTGTGCCTGATTCGTCTTCCTAACCAAAAACTTTCACTCATGTATGGCTTGCTCAGACTATCTAAAAAGGTTCAAAATAGTTTTTCCTTCTACTTTGGCTGATAGAGGTTTGTAATTGCAATTGTAATTTCAGTGTAGTTACCTGGGTGTGGTAGTTGTTAGTAATTACCCTGAATTAGTGGACTTTCTGTTCTATGGGAATGTCTTTTCTGCAAATAGAAGTAGTTTTTAGTAAGAAGGTATATTTAGTGGAAACTGTGATTATAGGGAAAGGGAAAACCCAAATTAAAGAGAAGGATATGCAGCTAGCTACTAGTGGGATATTTGATTTTTAGCCATCAATATTTGGTTATTATAATCTAGACCTGCCACTCAGGTTTCTAAAATCTGCCCTTCTTAACTTAGCAGCCCTCAGATTGTTAGAATACAGATTCTGTAAACCCATCCTGCATGGCCTGTGAAGAAAGCTGCTTTTGATTAGCAGGTTTAATATCTATCACAATTCTATGTATCAGGGAAGCAAAATACAAATGGTATTTGCAGAATAAGAAAAATTGGTAGAGTAAGAAAAAAAATATTGAGACTCTAAAAGAGTGCAGAGAAGAGCAAAAGATGATTAGGGGACTGGAGACTAAAACATACAAAGAACAGTTGCTGGAATTGGGTATGTCTAGTTTAATAAAAAGGACTAGGGGGTGACATGACAGTGATGTTCCAATATCTCAGGGGTTGCCACAAAGAAGAGGGAGTCAAGCTATTTTCCAAGGCACCAGAAGGCAGGACAAGAAGCAATGGATGGAAACTAATCAAGGAGAGAAGCAAATTTCCTGATAAATTTCCTGATAGTGAGAAGAATGAACCAGTGGAATGGGTTGCCTTCAGAAGTTGTGGGTGCTCCATCACTGGAGGCTTTTAAGAAGAGACTGGACAGCCATTTGTCCAGAATGTTATAGGATCTCCTGCTTATGTAGGAGGTTGGACTACTAGAAGACTTCCTACATCCCTTCCAACTCTGTTATTCTATTTTGTTCTGTTCTGTTCTGTTCAAATGCTCTGGATTGGATTATTTGAGTGAGCCCTATTTTGTGGCAGAACTTCTTGAACATACTTAGCATCAACATTGCATTCATGGAGACCTGGGATTTTAGTTTCCTTCTAAGTATTCTGGGAAATTGAAAGATCTTCAGATCTGGCTATTTGCTAACAGTGCTTGGAAACTTCTAGAATCTTAAGTGGTCATAGGGCAGTGTTTCTCAATGTTGGCAAATTTAAGAGGGCTTTAAGAGGAATGAGCTTCAACTCCCAGCATTCCACTCCTCTTAAATTTGCCAAGGCCGAGTAACAATGTGTTACAATGAGTGACGGGAATTTGAAGCAATTGCTATCTCTGTAAAATATTTAATGGAATTCTAGAATTACTAGAGAATCCTGGGTTTAATTGCTTTTTTATTGGTAAAAATATGAATTTCCATTTTTTTCCACACTTTCCATTTTTAAAGATTGAAGGGCAAATGTATTGGGAATTGATTTGAAACGGAAGTACCTAGAAACAGGCATGGCTCATCCTATATTCTGGATGTTGGATTATATGATCTAGATACATATGAAGAAATTGAAGCTATGCAATTTCTTCATTTTTGTGGAGAGCAAGAAAGCTATTAATCTACCATAGTGAATAACATCATGGTCAAGTCATAGAAAGGGAGAGAGCACCAGAGAGATGCATTTCAGGCATTTATCTGAGTCACAAAAGAATGAACAAGAAAATGCAAGCTAAACATCCCTGCTCCACATTGAGCATTATTTGTATGTGACAGATAGTCTCCTCTCCTGATATTCAGAATTCTGATAATACAAACTTAGAAAACTTTTAGTCAAACCAGACTTTTCGCCTCTTGTCATTTGCTTTGGAGTGATGAAGAAATCTGAGGATCCTTGACTACAATAGCATTATAATCTCTTGAGTGGGACTACTAAAGATTTTGCTGAGTGATGGATTTTGAAATATTTGTTGATTCAAGTCCTGATGAAAGTGTATTTCCATAACACTGTATGTTTAGTGTCCTCTGTACATTTCGAATGATTGATTTTGCATGTTGGTAAAGACTGCTGTAGATGGGCTACTGAAAAAGTTGACTCTAAAGAGAAAAAGTTGATTCTAAAAAAGGAAACAATTGGTTCTAACTCAGTTGTAGCAAATTTATTTATCTATTAGATTGATATGATACCCCCCACCCCCAGATTCATGTATTTGAGATAGGTGGCCATATCAGTGTAATAAATTCTCTAAAATGGTGATCTAATTTATAGTTATTGTACAAAATAGTACGTGAAACTCTTTTTATTCATAAATAATCATATGTTATTATAATAGGTTATATTTGTATGCCTGAAATCAGTTTTCTGTTAAAGGTCTATATGAATTGCTCCTCGCAGATTTTATTGCACGATCAAGTTACTTAATTCATTTTACATCTACCAAAAAGCCAGATTAGGGGGGCTTGTTTCAAGTCTTATGACATTCTCATTGTGGGTATAGATCTGCTAAAAAGTTAGTTATTTATGAGTTTAATTTGATATCTTGCCGCACAGATTGGCTATTTCTGGATCCCTTGTGCTAATGTACCTCTGTTTTCAGGGACAGACAAATGAGTCAACAGCTTCTGATTAGAAATTGAACTAAAGTTAAATACTCTAAAAATTTGTTATGTGATTTAATACAGAAGTTTATAAAACTGTACAGCCAACCAACCATTGTACATCATTCTACTGGAGATTCCAATTTCTCTGCTCCTGTCCCCTGGCAGAAATGCACTCTTAATTAGGGATTCTTCAAAATCTGAACTATGCCCATGATTTATCTAGATTTATCTATTTCTTTCAGAGATAGTAACAAGAATTAAATTGTTGTTTTTGGGTAACATAATAGTTTTTCTATATTTTAACTTCAGTAAAGACAGCTATTGTGTTGAGATTGTTTACACAAATGAAGGAGAAAAGGTAGAAGTTCAAGAAGTATTCTAGTGGATTTGAATACCAAACTAGGTAAATTTCCAATGTCTCCATTAGCCAGAATTAAAATTATGTGTATATTCAAAACTGATGCTTAAATTTATCTCCATAAACATCCTTTCATGCTTTCTAGAGAGTTCCCATAGACTTAAATTATAATTATGATACAGTATTATAGTTTGAGTTTACTCAGCATATTTTTTTTAATATCAAAGTTAATATCTAGCATTTATTTATACCTCCTATTGAAACCTTTTGGAGAAGAAAGTTTATTGGGCTTCCAATGCGACTTTTATTAGTTGATTTATTTTATCAGACATAGATATCTGTGAGAATTGGAGAGTGACATCACCCAAATGACAGAAAATATTTAATTTGTGTCATTCTGACATCATTGTGGCTTGTGCTGGATACCTTTGTTTTCAGTTTATAACTCTGACATCCTTAACTCTTTACCATGATGATTAAGAGTACCTGAGAATACAATGGTCAGCCAAGAAAACAAACACATGGATTATTAAACAAATCATCCCCTAGTTCTCACTCAAGACACAAATAGCTAGGCTGAAATTGCCTTATTTCAGATAAATTATGCAAAGACCTATCTCTGGAGAAGGTTGTGATGCTGGAAAGGAGGAAGGAGAGAGAAGAAGAGAATGACTAGCAGGAAGGTGGATGGACTCAGTTACAATGTTGGTAGGTGCACCATTGGAAGATCTGAAATATGGGGTTAGGAACAGATTGGTATTAGTAGGTGATCACCAGGGTTGACTGCTGGCACATAAACAAAATCAATCAATCATAACTAAGTGTAACAGCCCAAGAACATCTGAGGATTCTTATATTGTGCTTAGATTTTCTATCAAATGTATGATCTGTTAACAATCAAAAGGATGTAATGGAAACAGTATACTTTTGTACTTTTGCAATAAAACATAGTTAAAATATTTAATTAGGGAGCCAGGTTTTTTTTTTTAGCAAATAGAATATCTGTCCTCACTAAATGTGTTTAAGCATATAGACATAACGTAAGATATCGTCTGGACTTACACACTGTGCAGTTGAACAAATTTATTCATTAGTATGTTGTGTAAACTTAGCCATGGAGGTTTATAAATTGTACCTTACAACTTAATTTGTTATATGAATTCAATCAGCAATGATTTGTTCAGTAAACAATGGCTTAGTATAGTCTGCATGAATTCAGACACAATGTTCAGCATGGCTAATCTCCATTATGTGTACAGTTGCACTGTTATAATATGATCTCACTTATAACTAAATATTCAAGAGAGAATCCTGAATTGGTTTCCTATTCCTCTAAGACTACCCAGAATACTTTAGTACACAATAGAGGCCCACCCTATATAACACAGGATCTGTGAGTCACAGACTACCAGTGAGGCACGGTGGAGTGCTTCCATATACTGCTGTAGGTAAAAAGAAAGAGAATTTAAGCAGTGGCAGGCCAGAGAGGCCAACATTGATGGCTCGGAGGTTGTACAAACCTGATGAAGGGCATTTCAAGATCCTTGAATATGGTTATGCAGGTGTGTTTGGAAAATGGATAAAATAAAAGCTGCCTATTTATATGTTTATGACACTACTACATTGTTGCATTAGGAGTTGTTGATAAGCCAGTTTGTTAAATTGGAATTGGAAGTTTAGGCTCATCCTTGAGATTATGTTTAAATCCCAGGTGTCCTATTTGGAATGAATCTGAACAAAATAAACAGCACTTAGTTCAAAAGCAAATTGTTTCAGGATGTTTTCTCCACACAGTTTTTATTTTCAAGTCCTTCCAAAGCAATTTGAAATCAACCTGCAATTTTCCTCCTGCTGGTATGGAAACACAAAGAACATGCTGAGAACCCCGCGAGTCACTTAGTTCTTCTTCCTGCTGATCAACAGGAGGTCCTGAACCCCAACATTCAATCAGTATTTTGCCCTCAGAGCTGCCATAGGTGTTGGAGGAAGAAAAATGTCTTTCCTCCCCATTCCACACCAAAAAGGAAATAAAATAAATAGCTACCACATGTTGATGTGAAAGGAAGCTTTGTAAGACTAGATAATTTGTAAATCCAAGCCATCTTGCGTCAGCGTTACATTGCACATAAAAGTATCTAAAACTACAGTGATACCATGTCTATAGTACTGCAATCTCAAGTGCTTTCCGTATTATTGCAAACCACGTTTCCAGGATGATGGTGATCACTTGGAAGCTAAAGTTGCTTCAGAATATGGCAATATACGCAGTGACGGCAAGCTTCATGGTGCTCACATAACACCACTGCTCTGTGGACTGTACTGGCTGCCAGTTGGTTTCTGGGTGCAGTTCGAAATGTAGAGGAGTGGAGAGACAACTTTGGAAAGGGAATCTAAGCATTGTTGAATAAATATTAACTTAGCCCTAGAAATAAAGAGAAGGTGAGAAAGAAACTCAAGATAACTCCATGTTGGTTTTGTTTGGAATAAGGGGGAAGAAAAAAAAAAACCTCTGACAAGCATTCAAGCTTCTATTATTATACCCTATAACAGGGATTCCCCAACCGGGGTGCTCACACCCCCTGAGGGTGCGAGATGATATTCCAGGAGATGCGAAAACTTGGGTTTTCAAAATTGTAGTGTATATGCATAATTCATTGCCGTTATTTTGAACTTTTGTAAGGGGGTGTGAGAATATATCAGAAGCATTCTAGGGGTGCGGGGTATAGAAAAGGTTGGGAACCACTGCCCTATAATGTAGATTTCTGGTAGTCCTTGTATTTTCTGTCCCTCACTTGATCCAACAAGTCACCTACCTGGTCTATCTCTCTGAAGGACCATTTATCTCTTGTGTCATCCATCCCTTTTGCTCTGATAGGATTGGTTGTTTCAAGTTCCTTCAATTAAGTAATGCCATCTAGGGAGATGCAGGAGGCAGCCCCTTCTGCCGTGGCACCTGCCCTCTGGAACAATATCCCCTTAGAGCAGTGGTTCTCAACCTTTTTAATGCCATGACCCCAACCGGTCGTAAGTCGAGGACTAAACCGGTCGTAAGTCGAGGACTAAACCGATCGTAAGTCGAGGACTACCCAGCCAGTCGTAAGTCAAGGACTTTCCCTGCCCGGGAGCACCGTGCATGCGTGGTTCCGCCCCCTGCGCCGGCCGAGGCATAGCTGGCAAGCGGCAGAGACGGAGAGGCCGACCACCAGCTGGCCCAGGCCAAGGGAGGTAAGGCACCCGCCGGAAAAGGGGGAAAAATGGCGGACAAAAAAAATGGTGGACAGCCTTGCTTGGCGACCCCCATGAAATGGTCGATCGACCCCAAATGGGGTCCTGACCCACAGGTTGAGAACCACTGCCTTAGAGATCCATAAGGGTTCTGTCTTGTCTGTCTTTGGATTGGAAGGATGGCTTCCAGGAGTTATGAGGATTATGGACAGGATTTGTTCCCTGAATGGACACTGTTTTTATTGCTATGTTTATTTCGTACTGTATGGTCGTTGTAACTTGTAAAGCTGCCCAGGGCATCTAGAATGGTACTCTTATAGCACAAACAATATTGAAATTTCATTTAAAATGCAGATGGCTTTGATTGAAGCAATTAGCTGTTTGCAGGTCCTTGAAGACTGCAGGGATGAAATTGACAAATTTTGCTTTTGTTTTCTCTTTCTTTTTGACAGGGGATCAGAGATCATATAAGGCAACTTTTAGGACTGATTGATTGATGGCGAGTTATTGCTTTGAAAAGAGTAGATCAGGAATGCATGGGGCAAGATTTTCCACTACTAAGAAAGCACACCATCAGTTCCAGTGCTGAGAAACTGTTTTGCTCCAGTTTCAAATAAAACTGGTATAAATACAGAAACAACGAGCTTTTGACATGAGTTGACATCATTTGATTAGACAATTTCTGAGCCAATTTTGCACTAGCCGCAAGCACTTGTGTAGAAGTATCCTTAGAGAATATTAGGAAATAAGGAGCTGTCTTTATTGTCTATAATCCAATCAACAGTTTCCACCGTTAAGAAAGTTGTGTTGATGTGCTATAGGCTTAATGGTCTCTAATTGGAATCAGTGGGATTCCTCAAAAGTACCACTCCCTTTTTTTGAGTTTGCAAACATTCAGTAGCCTTTTCAAAACTGAGAGACCTGCAGTCAGGAGGTCCTCTTGTGGAGATTTTGGTGCTCTTTGAGCTTGGATGTTTGCTTGCAACAAGGTAATGTCATTACTGTGAATTTGTGTGGGGTTTTCTGCCTGCTTATATGCAGTATAAAATTTGTCCTGCCAAGTTTTGTTGGGGGTTGGTTTCCTTGATTTTTGAAGGCAGCAAACCCCATTCTCATTCACACTGATAATATTACTTAATTGGGTAATGAAATGTTTGCAAGCAAACAACCAGGAACTCTACAATTCCTGAACTGCATTCTTTTCTATTGAGAGCCTTTTGTCTACTGATGTGTCTGAGCAGTCCAATGGGTTTTTCTTACCTTCAGAGACTATGTTCAGCCATAAAATTTATACTGTGGTTTTTGACTGGTCACTCTTCCTCAACTCACAGGTTTGTTATTGTGGGGGGGAAAATAGTGTATCGAGGCATACACATTTCCCTGAACTCCAGAATAAAAAGCAAAATATAAAGTTAACAAATAAATCTAACAAACAAGCCATAATGTAGAACAGACATGTCAAACACAAGGCCCGGGTGCCGGATGAGGCCCGCGAAGTGGTTTCATGTGGCCCGCGAAGCCATCCTGGAAACAGTGAGGGAACGGCCCCCGCTGCCTTGGCCCTGGCCCAGGCCAGCCGGAAGCCAGTGTACAATTTTGTGGTGGCCATCTTGGCACTTGCCTAGGTGGACCATGCCTTGGCACTTGCCCCAGTCCCACCCCCTTCTGCCAGAGACCCTCAGATCTGTCCCACTCCTGCCCAGGCCCCCATAGGCACCCTTGATGCGAATGATGTAGAACTGGCCATGCCCACCCAGTAGGCCATACTCACTCCATCCACGCCCACCCAGTAGGCTGCACCCACTCTGGCCACACCCGCCCGGCCCCCCAAGGGCAACCGTAATGCTGATGCGGCCCTCAGTGAAATTGAGTTTGACACCCCTGATGTAGAATATCATGTTTGCCTATTACAATATGTGAACTCAGCCTTATGTTTTATAAATCATAGTTTATCATTTATTAGACTTTTGTGTTTTATTTAACAAGCCATGGGTAGAACAATCATGCCTATTTCTATAAACCCAGCATTGGTAATTTTTTGCATTAAGTTAAAAAAACAATTTGATATTCTAGCTAAAACCTAAGTGATCAGTGCTTTTCAGTAAAGTTTTGTACAGTTGAGCAATTCAGAACTTGGTTTTAAAATACTACGTTTGTTTTTGGATTGTTTTTATATTTATGCACAATAATGAAGCAAATAAGTAAACATTTCTTCCTTTTAGCCAGACTGCACAATATTTTTTTTAAAAAAAGCTTCATGCTAAGCCCATAGAAAATATTTGAGCTGGTCTCCAATATTTTTTAATAAACTCCTAGTCAAAAACATCTTTGATTGTCTGCCAAGTTTAATTTGTTTTTCAGTCAAGCAATAATATGATCTAATTCAATATTTCAAGAAATTAAATAAGTGCACAGAAGGTTTTCATGTTATGGCCAAAGCTCTCATCAAGACATTTATTTGCAAATCTCCCAACTGAGATTCATATTCTTGGTTTTGGTATTTATTACTTATATTGCAGAGGATTTTAATTGATTCTCCTTAATGATCATATTTTAATGTAGTTTATGGACATGGATCACAGTATTTGATGGATCTGTGAAAGTAGATGTTCTCATTTTTTTCTAAAGCAACTTTGCTTCCATTAGTCTTTTGTGACACATCACCAGCTTCAATGACAAAATATAAGTAATTTTCATGATTTCTGGGAAAATAATATCTCTAACCATGGATGACCATGTGAGAGGGGTTTTTCTTCCTTTCTTTTGCCTTTCCTTGAGTTACCCATCCTGCTAAGCCACAGTTTATTTACCATTTTTTTATTGAGAATGATTATTATAATAATGTGTTCTCAAGGGAACCCAGAATGGTGCATGTATCAATAAAAAAATTAAAACAGTCACTTACAATAAAGCACACAAAAATAATTTAGCTTTGTAGTAATTTAAAATAAAATTAATATAAAAGGTAACCTAGTCTTAGAGTGCTTGTTATCTTGCTGATGTCCAGTTGAGTAAATACATCTTAAGTTTTCTTTAAAGCTAGAAGAGATGCTTGGAGAACTGTTGGAAGAAGACATGAAATGTGTTTAAGTGGACATGGGTAAAAGCCTATATTAGGGATTACCTCAGGATGATAAGGACAACAAAATGCCAACATGTCTTCGTCCTTATTGTGGCCACTGATAGCTGTTGGCTATCAGTGACTCTGTTTGGGATGGCTCTATTTGGAGTGACCTGTTCTCTGTTGGGTGGGTGGGTTGGTGGGCCTCACAACATCTGTTGGGCTGCTGTGAAGAATATTTAAGCTATCTGATGGACAAAGTCATTCAGATCTGCCTTGACTTGGACTCTGACTGGGCCAGGTAGACTGAGGTGCCTGGGGCACTATCTTGGGGAATGATCTGGGATGAGTTTTAGCTGGTGGACTCCTGTAAAAGTGGGCAGGCTGTCAGCTCAGCCACCTCTTTGCTGGATCTGGGCCCCTCCTGGGTCTTAAAAGCACCCAGTGATATGTAGACCAGACTAAGAAACCCAAGTTATGAATGCCAATACAGGTAGTCCTTGATTTACAACCACAATTGAGCACAGAATTTATGTTGCTAAGTGAGAAATTTGTTAGGTGAGTTTTGTCCCATTTTACGACTTTTCTTGCCACAGTTGTTAAGTGAACCGCTGCAGTTGTTAAATTAGTAACATGGCTGTTAAGTGAATCTGGGTTCCCCCATTGACTTTGCTTGTCAGAAGGTTGCAAAAGGTGATCATAAGACACTGCGACCGTCATACATATGAACCAGTTTTCAAGCATCCGAATGTAAGTCACGTGACCCTGGGAATGCTGCAACAGTCATAAGTGTGAAAAATGGTCATATGTCACTTTTTTCAGTGCCGTTGTAACTTCAAACTGAATAAAATGTTGTAGGTCAAGGTCTTCCTGTATTACTTTTGTTATACGAATACAGTAATAGAACCTCACAAGTCTGAATACACCTCCCACCTGCTCTAGCTTTTGACATGAGTTGACATCGTTTGATTAGACAATTTCTGAGAAAAACTAGGGAAGATCAAACCTGAAATGCTTTCTCAAGTGACATTTCTGCCTCAGACTGAAGCTTCTTTTGTCTGACCTTTGTCTTGGTTCCGGCTTGTCCTCCTGTCTCTCAAGGTTACTCTTACAGCCCAATGTAGGAGGTGATTTGCAGTTGGATCTGGGCCGTGGGGTCAGCCTCACTGAAAGAGGGGGTGGTACCTTCTCTCTTGAAAAAGGCAATGCCCCCCCCCAAGAGGCTGTTTTTGGACCAGCAGTTTTTGAAAACTACTAAACAGTCTTCAACCTTCCTTTTTTAGGAAAGGTTTTGAGCACTTGATTGTTCTGCAGCTCTTGAGTACCACCAGGAGAAATAGGTGACCTAGACCCATTTCACTTGGGTTTCAGGCCAGGGTTTATTATTGAGACAGTGGTGGGGGGGGGAAGAGATATTACTCCCTACACTCTCCTGTGGAGGGTGCCACAGCATTCTACTCTTTCTCCCCTCATTTTCAATATCTACATGTAACTGCTGGGTGAGGTCATCTGCAGTTTGGGATTCAGTATCTTTGGTATGCTGATAAGCCCCAAATGTATCTTTCAAACCCAGGCTAGTCAAATAAGGCTGTCAAGATTCTATCCCAATGCCTGGAGTCTGTAAAGGTTTGGACTGGAAGGAACTGTCTCTGACTCAGTCCTCTTAAGATAGAGTGGCTTTGGGCTACTCATATCTGGGGACATTCATCTTTGATCTTGAATTTTAACATTGGTGTGCAATCTGAGTGTGTCCCTGGACTCATAGCTCTTGGTGAAGAACAGGTAGCAGTTGTGGTCAAGAAGACTTTTACAGACTCCATCTGCACCAATTTCACCTTTTCCTAATTTGGGAGACCCTTCAGAGAGTCACTCATGCCCTAATTACCTTGTGCAATGCACTCTTACATGGGTCTATCCTTGAAGAGCACCTAGAATTTTCAGCTGGTCCAGAATGCAATGAAACCAGCATGCCTTGATATGCCCATGTAATATTTTTGTTTTGCGAGTTGCACTGGTTCCAATTTGCTTCCAAGAGATTCAAGGTGCTGCTTGTTACTTATGAAGCCCTACACACCTGGTTACTTATGAGGCTACCTGACTGATTCAGTTCTTGCAGGGCTGGCAAGCTCCAGGGTCTTTTAATAAACAGTGTCAACTATTAGGACCCTGAAAGCACACATTGTCTGTAGCAGCACCTGTTCTCTGAAATGAAGTTCCTTCCGAGATCCAAATTGCCCCCATTCGGCTATTATTTAGAACAGCGGTTCTCAACCTATGGGTCGCAACCCCATTTGGGGTCGATCGACCATTTCACGGGGGTCGGCAAGCAAGGCTGTCCGCCATTTTTTTTGTCTGCCATTTTTTTTGTCCACCATTTTTTCCCCTTTTCCGGCGGGTGCCTTACCTCCCTTGGGCTAGGCTAGCTGGTGGTCGGCCTGCTCCGTCTCTGCCACTTGCCAGCTACGCCTCGGCCGGCGCAGGGGGCGGAACCATGCATGCGCGGCACTCCCGGGCAGGGAAAGTCCTCGACTTATGACTGGTTGGGTAGTCCTCAACTTACGACCGGTTAAGTCCTCGACTTACGACCGGTTGGGGGTCACGGCATTAAAAAGGTTGAGAACCACTGATTTAGAAGAACCGTGAAGTCCTGGTTCTTTACCAAGGCCTTTGTGAGGGAAAGTGAGACCCTTGCTTCATTCCGTCTGGTCTTTAGTTCTTGGCATTGTCTTTTTTATATAATTTTTATTGATTTTATTGTAATTGCTCTGTTTTGATTGTTGGGAGCCACCTAGCAAACCTGGCAGTCAGGCAGCATGCAAGTTTAATAAATTATTACTGAATTGTTATTAAAGCTACTTAGTTGAAGAGCATGCTTTATAATTGGGGTGTCCCCATAAGAATATCCTGTCTTTCTCTTAATGTTCAGGTTGGGGGGGGGTACTCAGGGGGAGGCAATCTTGGGCACTTTGTAGATTAATATCTTCCTCTTGCATCAGGCTTAGTAGCTCATAGCGATTTAAGCACCAGTGCACTCTTCCATTAAGAAGTACTCCATGTCTTGCAGATTGAAATGGACCTACTTTAAGCCAATGTCTCCCAAATCCCTCCCCTTTAAAGTCATTCCACTGGCTACAGTATCCCATGATCACTGATGTTAAAGTTGCTTAGAAATACAGAGAGTCAACACAATAAGAAATCTTTGACTAAAAAAAAGTCCTATATGTCAAGGCAGCCCAGGCTATTCTGATATTATAATCAGACCTAAAGCCAGAATTATTTAGAAAAGCTTTCAGATAAGTTTATTGTGGGCAATCCCCCACTCTATTTATCACCTTGCCCAAGGAGAGGATACTTGTGATGGACATAAGAATTATTGCCCTACTGATACTAGGACTGCTGTGAAGGGATTGCAGAAATCTAGATGGCCACTAAATGACAAGTCAGTTTTCTGTATCTCTTTACTGTCAGTTAGTGTGGAGTTTTGAAGCCCAGTTGTGGAAGTCTTGCTGGATACATAAAGAACCATTAACTACCTGTTATTAAAGAGCCCAACTTTTAAATCTACTGTGCCAAATTTTACCATCTAGGAAGGGAAAGAATGTAGGGAGGTGACACAGTTCCCAGATTTATTTTATTTTATTATGTATGTATGTATTTATTTATTTATTTATTTACTAAATGTATATGCTGTCCATCCTGCAGTTCAAGACATCTCTGGGAGGCTCAAAGTGTAACAAAAGCATAATTTAATTATAATTATATAATTGTGTTTTATCACTTATTTAATATTTATAAAATATAAAAACTAATATTTATGTTTAGGTTTTTATATTAAAATATATTTTTATTTATAATTATAAATATAAAACCATGAAAATTACAGGCATATGATGATGATGGTAATTTAAGATGTGATAAGACATTGCTTGTATAAACTTAGTAGGTTCTGCATGTCTCATGATTGCAATAATAAACCACAGTTAGCAAGTTTTACAATACATTCTGGACATAAATCATAGCTTAAAAAGTGCAATGGCAGGATGCAATACCCTAAGCAAAAGGCAAATACACAGTATTATGGCTTTGAGTCAGGTGTAAATCAGATCATTCTATATTGGTAAAAGTACTTTGGCCATTTTGCTTCCCTATTCTTCTTCCCTTTCTTTTGCAGTCCATTTTCAAGCAGGTGCTTAAGAGTGCAGCCTATAGCCCCCATACAGTTTGGCAGCAGTGTTCAGGGAATTAATTTTATATCTCAAACAAACTGCTCTTGACTTACATTGCAGTTATCACTCCACATCATTTCTGGAATAGATCCAATGACTTGAAGGCTTCCCTTTCAGCATAAATGAAAAGCATGATCAGAGCACGGCCTCCAATTTGAAGCCCTTCAAAGATTTATTTGCTTGTTTGTTTGTCTGTTTATTGCCTGCCTGCCTTTTTGGTGGAACCACAACTGCCAGAGTTTCCAGCTATCCTGATTCTCTCAAACTGCACAAACAAATCATAGAATACTATATGCTAACTGGCTCTCTCAGGGGTTTTGGTTGGTTATTTTGTCCTAAAAAGGATAAACCAGGCCTTGGAGCGGGGGGGGGGGGGCAGCTTGCCTAGTGAGAATGGAATTGCACGAACCTATGGAGAGTGTTGGGTTTTGTACAATTGCTTGTCAACTTTTTGTCTTAAGTGCTTACTTTACTCTCCCCCCCCCATAATTTTGAGATCACCTGCTGACCCTCTGTAGCATCACAGTACTATTTTCATGAAGCCCAGCCTGCCAATTCAGTAGCGTCTCTCTATCGTGTTATTCCAGAGCAATATGCTAGGTCAGCAAAATGGCATTGTGTGACCGTATGCCAGCACTGCAGTCTTTCTGCTTGGCCTACACATTTACTTGCTGAAGTGGCAATTCATAAGTTAAGGCTGTCGATGTTTTATGCCACTCCAGGTATCTACAGTATTTGTACCCTTCTCCCCTTCGTTTCTTCAATCTGTTTGTTTCGTGCACAATTGGAGGACAGTTCATAATTATTTGTATGTAGTGTCACAAAAAGGTTCAAAGCTCCAAGGCAGCCTTCTGCACCCGTGAAGATAATGCTGTAATCAGTAATATTGATATCCAGCATTTCCAAATGGCTTTGGAAATTACTGTCAGTGTTTGACTACAAAATTTCAGGAGCATGATGTGGCATCTAATATATTCAGTCCTGCTCCAGGATAATATTGGATCCGGGCATTGGCAGTCCAAAGATTCATGGGCATTTTAGATTGGCTGAATATTGATCAGCGCCTAATTTGTAAGTTGTTATGTTGTATATGATTCTAGCATGCACCAGGTAATTGGATATTCCGTGCTTCAGATGATTTTTAAATCTGTGAATCCTTTAATATCAGCAAGCAACCGGTTTGGATAACTAGATTAGGCTAACCCTGACTTCTGCAAAATTGTACTCTTCAGAGTCATTGTGAGCACAATGCAGGAATTTACAGCCAATTGTACTCAGCAGGTTTGGGGAACTGGGCTAAGTAACTGGAAATGAGTCTTCAGTTATCACTGAACTGCAATTTTTCTTAACTTAGCACCAAAGAAAGCACAACTGTGGCTATAATAACAGAATGTGTTTATAATAGCACAGTAAGTTGGGTTTCCAAATTATTCTCATGGATTGTTTGCTGGGCTGCTAGCAATAGTGCAATGAAATATGATTTATATTCCCAGTCGAACTCACTTTATTTAGAGGTATTTGTTTTTGATTTGCTGACATTTACAAACCATTAACATGGAATAAGGTGGAAGCTTGACAAGGGCAGATGGCTACATTCACAGCAGTTTTGAAATGAACTTTGATTGATTTATCAAAATAACACTCCTAGCTATCTTAGGGTAGTCTAGTTATGCTGGCTTTGTCTACCCAAAAGACATGAGAGAATGAAGCCATTGGTTTCGTGTCAATGTGTTGATGATTTCATTTCTTAAGATTTTGGAGGATGGCTACATCTAGACCAGTGATGGCGAACCTTTTAGAGACCGAGTGCCCAAACTGCAACCCAAAACCCACTTATGTAGCATCGGGTGCCAGGTGGGCATGGCCCATTGGGTGGGCGTGGCTTCAGTGGTAATGGCAGACTGGGTGGGACTAAAAAGTTCAATCAATCAATTCCAACTTTGCGAGATCTTTTTTTTCCAGGTGAGTTGAAATTGACTGATTGATTAAACCTTTTTTTTTTTTGCATACGGCGGCAAAGGCCTAAAGCGAAAAGGTTTTATAAAACCCAGCTGAAGGCCTGGGACTGGGGTGATGGTACGCGTGCCCACAGAGGGCTCTGTAGCACATGTGCCATAGGTTCGCCACCACGGATTTAGACCTTTATTATTTTATCTTATTCAGCTTTTCTAACCAAACACGAACAGATTTTCAGTGGAAGCTATTCATGAACAGAGCCAATAGATGCCAATAATTGCATTGTCACCACAAGCAGGGTCAGTCGTGGTTAATTTAGATGTGAAATTATCAGAAACCCCCATGTTTGTGCATTAGACTGGGAGGTTGAAATAGAAGGTCCTGCCAAATTACTTCCATAGTGCTTACATAGCAATTCCAAGAAACTACATAGATGTATCTAAGTGACCACAAACTGTCAAATTTAATTAAAGGGAGTCTTTACAATTCAGACCAAAAAGTTAATGTTATATATGAACTGATGTATAATGATTGGAGTTACACATTGTACTAACACATGGTTTGCTTAACTAAAGGCAATTGAGTTGGCCACAATTGGGTGGGTTACTATGACACTAAGCCATAAATTACAAATCACAATAGCATGTTGTACAAACATTAGCTACTATACATTTCATTTCAAGATCAGAGAAGATAGCTGAGATTATAATAATTAGGAGCAGTGATTGTTAGCTTTTACAGAAATGTAAACATGGCTTGTAGTTTCTGCCCAGTTTTTCATATGAAGTTTCTGTAGAATCAGTAATATCTGTTTCTCCTTGAACAAAAAATGTGAAAGAGTCGTACTGTTCTGGGTTATGCATAGATGTATGGCAGTTTTATCCCTTTCACGCAAGACAGTTTGTTCTGTAACTCAGTTTGTTAGATTTTGTTTGACACTTTCACTATTCTTCTGCTACAGTAGTTTGTTTATCCAGCCTGTTTTTCCATCAACATCTTCAAGGTTATTGTCTTGGTGAAGAGGAAAACGATATGAAAAGAACAACTGTACCTAAGTTTGGACTAGTTTATGATGCTAGCTGAAACTGCTTTTCTGTATGGGAAATGGTAGGAGCAGATATGCTCCACATTGTAGAAAAAAGAATTAAAAATGAAATAAAGTTACAGAAACAATGCCAAAGGCATTGCTGTAAGGAAAGTGGCTTTGCAAGGATTTATCTTGTTTTAAAATTTTATTAATTAATTAAAAACATTTATATAGTTGCCCATCTTATAACCAACTGTGTCAAGCTCCCAATCAAAAGTCTTTAACAATATCACGGCTTTTATTTGGTTTGCATTCCATCTTTCTGCAAACAGAGCACTCGAGGGACTAACAGTAAAAGATAAATAAAAATAAACAATATGAAAATAGATTACATTGCTATTAACAAGGAAAGAGGAACTTTTTCTAAAAGCCAAAAGATGGGCATTTAGCACATCTCCTGAGGGAGCATATTCTGTAACCTTAAGCAGTATAGGAGAAATGTTAGCATGTTGTAATCTCATACTAGGAGAATACTAACTTCCAAATATTTGTGGTAACATTGATAAAGTTAACACTTTTTTAAAAGCAGTATGGGCCTTTGGAGGCATGGAGAGAATTTAACACATCATTAATGATCCAAAGTGTTATATTAAAGCAGTAACTTTATTAAGTCCTGTGCAATTGTATAAAATAATGTATAGTCTTTTGAATTTCCAATAATGCTTTATGATACAAGTTGATTCATAAATCAGAACAGTGGGAACAGGAAAAAAATTGGATAGATTCTTGGAGTGGATTAGAATAAGAATTCTCCACAAATTGCAGAGAAGAAGAAACAGGAGAATAAATTTTGATCCTCCATTTCTGGAAATACAAAATCCAGCAATTAAAGTCTAACATTATTTCCTTCATTAACAAGATAAATATACCCCCTGTTCAGTAGAAAACAAAAGAGATCTTATTTGCTAAAATTTTATTAACAAAACTAGAGATAATGTAAGATCTTGTATTAAATAAAAATAATAATTTGAAGCCAAATGAAATAGGGCTCTCCAGCAATGACTTTTAAAACATGACTAAATTTCTGGTGTCATTTATGTTTACATATTTCACACATATTGACATGAATCAGTGAAAGTATTCAATGCTTTACTCTAAAATATGG
Organism: Protobothrops mucrosquamatus; assembly: GCF_001527695.2. Lineage (NCBI taxonomy): Eukaryota > Metazoa > Chordata > Lepidosauria > Squamata > Viperidae > Protobothrops > Protobothrops mucrosquamatus. The sequence continues at coordinate 555,360 of NW_015387276.1, read as the reverse complement.
CTTAAGTACTGAGAAAAAAATATTTTTTCCACATCAGATATGTATCCTGAGGAAGAACATGCCAAATGAGAATTAGATATACATTTATTGTGAAATAAAATATTTCTGAGGAAAGATTTTGAAATACAGCTATCTCAAAATAGGATGTCTTCCAGAAGACAATTCTTTCTTGACTTCACCAGTTTGTTGAGACTTTCTCTGATGTAATATTGTCTAGATTTCGTTCAATAAGAACTGAGTTTATGCTACTCTTTAGTTTGTTGTGGACCAGACATTGTCATCCTTGACATTCATGCCATTCTCAGAGCTGGTGCTAGAGTTATTCAATTATTAATAGCAGAACTAGGACAATCAGATTTTATCTAGGAACTTACATCTGATAGCTGTCATAACTCCATTCATTTCTCCCCCTCAAGCAAGGAGAGACTCCTGTAATTCCCAAACAGAAATTAGTTGACAGGAGCTTAGGCATCATTTTTAGCTGGGACCAAGTGAACATCGGAAACTGTCTTTAGGCATTTGGGCAGGATTTTGTTTAAATCCTGCTCAAGAAAAGCAAGACTGAATTTGGGGAAAAAATGCTGGGGTAAAAAGTAGTATTTCTACCATATCTTTGTCCTTTAAGCAGCTCTAAAAGGTTTAATTTAAAATAGTCTAAAATGTGATTAGGAACTACTAAACAGATTTCTACCTAGTTGAGAAATGTGAAAGTATTGAGAACAAGAAATTCTAGTTAAGGGTCTCTAGTAAAGCTTGGTAAGGAGGAGTTGATAAAATACCAGCAAAGCTATTTAAATACTTGCAAAATAATACAGCGAAAGTACTACTTGTGGTCTTTGAACAGATACAGACAACATAGCAGGATCTAAGAGACTGGAAAAGATCAATTTATATTCAAATACCAAAGAAGTACTAAAGCAATTACCAGTGCTAAAACATACAGTGTAAAAACAATACAATTTATGACCGGTTGCTTAGCAACTGTTCAGAGTTATGACAGGACCTCCTCCCTCTTTCAAGTGTCTATGGCAGGGGTGTCAAACTCAATTTCATTGAGGGCCGCATCAGCATTGCAGTTGCCCTCAGGGGGCCGGGTGGGTGTGGCCAGGGTGGGTGCAGCCTACTGGGTGGGCGTGGATGGAGTGGGTGTGGCCTACTGGGTGGGCGTGGCCAGATCTACATCGTTCGCGTCAATGGTGCCTGTGGGGACCTGGGCAGGAGTGGGACAGATCTGAGGGTCTCTGGCAGAAGGGGGTGGGACCAGGGCAAGTGCCATGGCATGGTGCACTGGAGGAGTCTCACTGTTCCTCTCATGCCATGCGGGGGGGCTGGATGGTGGTACGGGCTGCCCAGAGCCCTGGGCAGCAGAGGTCAAACGCCCAGGCTGGCCCTCGAGCACCCGCGGCACCAAGTCCAGCCCCACTTCCCCAAGGGGGTGCCCAGCTGCACTTATCTCCTCCTCAAGGCTGCTGCTGCTGTGCTTGCTCTCCTTAGCCAGGTTGCTCATGGGAGGAATCATGAAGATCTCTGGTCCACTCACTGGTTCTTTGTTCTGCTACAGTCGTCTTTAGTTTTCATTCCTTCCCTGGAAGGCATTAAAGATTTTTTTCATGAGTAAAAAATAAAACTAATAAAAAAGAGAAGAAGTAAACAAAAAAAAGAAAGAGAAGCAATTAGTAAGTAAATAAGTTTGTTGTCATAACCACAGATCATAACTGGAGAACAATTGAATGAAAGTGGATTACTTCCTATTTTCTTTTCAAAAGATGTTAAGAAACCTATTGTCTTCCCTCCTCTTAACTATTGCAGAAATCCCTTCAGCCCTTTATTTATCATCTTTTTCAACCATTTAAGTCCATAAATCATCATTTCATTTTTTTTCTTCTTTTAGCAAAAGTCTATGAAACTGTTTTTAACATTTATTGTTTTCTCCCTGATCAAACTGGCCCACTAATTCCAATATTTTCCTGATCCATTCAATTGTGGGAATTTCAGTAGTCTTTCATCTTTATGCATATAATAACCTTGCTGCCGTTTACAAAAAACAATCTTCCGTGAATCTTTTTTAATTTGCTGTCCATAAGTCCCCATAAAACAAGTTCTGGTCTCTTTGTGAAATTATTCTTTAAAACTGTTTGTATCCCCAATATTGACTTGAGGTATCTTTATACATTTTTGATAACTTCTCTGGTGTCATGTAGCAATACATAATTTGATTTTAAAAAGTCTCTTAAATTATATCACAAATTATTATTTCCTAATTACCCACATTTTCCCCACGCATTCCTCTGTATATTATAGCCAAATTTTAGTCCATTTTGTTATATAATCTGTAACTTATTCATCTTCAGTTTCAAATCTTAACAAAAGTTTATACATTTTTGAAATTACATGTTCATCTTTCTTATATTTATTTTCTTTTTTCATTCCAATTACTCTTTTTTGCCTGTATTAAATCTTTCTTTTACTGTAATTGCACAGTGAAAACTTTTGAAAATTGTGGCTTTTGCAATCAGCTGTTTTCTTGACTTTATCTTAAGTCCTCTATCTACCTGTATTAATAAATAATTAATAAGTTAACCATTTCTCTCTGTTCGCTGTTTCTCTTCTATCAAAACCTTCCTGTGCTAAGACTAATGAATTTTGAGTACAACCTGGGTTCATTCTATATTATGGCACTTCTCACATAATGATTTTTAAAACCCACATTAACTTTAACTTTATTGTACCATGGACCATGCCAACCAAAACTGAGTTGATTTTTTTTTCCAATTCTAATACAGGTAGTCCTTGACTTAGAACAGTTCATTTGGTGACCGTTCAAAGTTACAGCAGCACTGAAAAAAGTGGTTTATGACAGTTTTTCACACTTACAACTGTTGCAGCATCCCCATGGTCACGTGATCAAATTTCAGATGCTTGGCAACTAACTCATATCTATGACAGTTGCAGTGTCTCAAGGCCATGGCATCTCTTTGGCAATCTTCTGACAAGGAAAGTCAATGGGGAAGACAGATTCACTTAACAACCATGTTACTGACTTAACAGTTCACTCAATACTGCAGTAATTCACTCAACACTGTGGCAAGAAAGTTGTAAAAGGGGCAAAATTCACTTAACACTGTTTCACTTAGGAAACAAAATTTTGGACTCAATTGTGGTCATAGATCCACTACTTGTATTTTATTTCTCAGCAACACTCACTCTTTCATCCAAACAAAAGGGCAGACTGCAAAATACAATTTAAAGTCAGGTAAACCCTCCTCTGTCTATTGCGTCTTGCTGTATTTTAGGTTTAATCCGTGGTTTCTTACCTTGCCACACAAATATAGATATATATTTTTTGTTACCATTTAAATCAGGGTCCCCAACTCCTGGGCCATGGCCCACTATCAGGCTGCAGCCCCTTCAGAACTGGTCTGTGTGAGTGGCAGGCGCTCACACGCAAAGCTCCATTTACACGAGCAATGGAGTTGCATATGTTCACGCTTGCGCTTGCCACTCACCCAGAACCATCCCCTCTCCCCCCTCACCACTGGTCTGCCAAGCTGGAAAGGTTGGGGACTGCTGGTTTAAAATGGTGTAACATTTTTCAAAACTGGTATTGTGTGAAACAATTCTAGGCAGTACATCCATTTTAATCGTTCTAAGGGATACATTCATTTTTATCAGAATGTCTATGGAGGTTCTCAGTCATCCAGGTCATGGCTGTCCCAAAGGTGCTTTTTCAGGAGGCAACTGGACTTTCTTGTTTTTCTTTGAAGACGTTTCGCTTCTCATGCAAGAAGCTGCTTCAGCTCTGACTGGATGGTGGGGAATGGAAGGATTTATATTCTTGCAGACAGCTGGGTCATTTGCATTCTTTTAGAGAGTCTTTTGAGGCCATTTGGAAGTTTGTCTGTGTCCCCAGAGTCACTTGAGTGGTGCAAATGTGTGTGGAGCCTTCTTGGCTGCAGGATGTTTTCTGCCCTGTGTCCCTTCATTGTTGAAGACATGCAAGGGATGTTGGGGATGAGTCTGTGTTGTCTGCATCTCAAACTGAAGCACAAATGGCTCCTGTAGACTGCAATGTTTTCTGTAAATCCATTCATACTCCTGCACCATTTGAATATATAAATCCTTCCATTCCCCACCATCCAGTCAAAGCTGAAGAAACTTCTTGGATAAGAGAAGCGAAACGTCTTCAAAGAAAAACAAGAAAGTCCTGTTGCCTCCTGAAAAAGCACCTTTGGGACATTTTTATCAGAAAGATCCTATCAAACAATGACAGCAACATTGGCAACAATAATGACTGGGTTCACATAACATACAAAGGCAAAGCATGATTTGTTTGACTTTGGTTCACTGTTGTGTTAATCCAGCCACTAAAACATAGTCAACTGTACCTTATTTAATAGCTATAATTAAATCATTTATAGTTTAACACAATATGTATGCTAAACCTGTATCTTAAAGGGCACAGATTCAATTTTATGCTTCCTATTTTCTAACCAGTGTTCTCTTGATGAGAGAAATAAACAAAATACTCATTATAGTGTATCAGGTGGCAGACAAGAGTCTCATTAAAAATCATACAAGGTATATTCTCAGTGCCACATTCCATTCATAAGAGGCATTTAGAATAGACTGCTGCACCTAATCGTGTGATGTAAATTCCCTCAACTGTATGTTCTTAGTATATTGGGAATGAAACTCTCACAGTTCCTAGTCAGCATTATACAGATTGAAATCCAGCACTTCTGGAGGGCATGGAAGTTGATCTTGTATTATTTTCCTGAGGCAAACATCTTCATATAAAAGCAGTGTCAGGCAATTTTGGAACCAGAAAAATAAAGTAACTTTCATTCCTGTACCAAGAAAACAAGGGACGATATCAACCAGATCAGACCTGAGACTCTGCCACAGCAAAAGAGCCAGGGGCCTTAGATCTGCTGAGGTCATGCCATTTTTTGTTTTTGACCAAGTAGCGTTCCTTGGCCCAAAGTCAAAAGACAAAGCTAAATTATGAATAAGAAGTTCAACATGAAGGAGGAGGGGAAATCTATCTCAGAGATTGCGTACGTGTGCAGAGCAATACCAAAATTTGGGAGCCAGGACAATATTGGATTAAGGAATATTGGAGGGAAGCTCCTGCACTTCTCTGAGTCTTTGCCCAAACCCACACAAAGATTCCCACATGAAACTATTTTTTTTATGTATTAACATTTCAATAGTCAGTGCTCAAAACTCAAAATTCCTCCATTTGGCATCTTCCCAGATTGACAGGATTCTGAACAGGGCAGAAAGATTTGGTTGAAATAATCAGATTGTTACTATATGCATCTAACCAGTGTGTTATTCCTTGGCTATTTTTCTTTAATAAGTCATCTGTCCCTTTTCCCTTTAAGAGCTTTCTAGCTAGACAATGAAGCCATTTTAAAATGACTTTTATTTAAGCAAATTAATTAATTCAAAGAGCAGCATCCAAAGAGGTCAGGAGAACAGAGGAAATGGTGTAAGAGAGGTGGCAACCCTAATTTTATATGGCAGGTTGAACTTTCTTTTATGATCACTCACGTGATCTCTGGACCAGTCCCATCTGGTTCATTTGACTTCAGTTAAGTGATGAGAACAAATATTCAGAGATAAATCTATATGCATGAGCACGGGCTGGGTGGATTAATGTTTGGGCTAGATGGACTTCTCCATAATTTTTACGGATGCAAAATTTGGCAAAAATACGTTGGTGAAATTTGGTCACTGTGAAGAAGTGGCATTTAGGGAGAATGTCGGCTCTAATGTGCTGTGAAGGTTTACCTGAGTCATTCGAATTGGCTCATATCTAATTGGCTCATATTCTAATTGGCTATTGGCCTCTTACACAATGAAGGACTGTATAGCAACAGGCATTTCCCCCCACCCATCTTGGAGAAAGATCAGTGAGGTGCAGCAAAGAATAGAGAGATGTTTCTTTTATCTGCATTTATGAACGAATAGAGGGATTTAATTGCAGATAAAATAATGAGGAAGAGGTTGCAAGCTTCAGGGAAGCCATAGAAACAAGCCAGAACAATAGGGAACATTGTATAAATAAGGATAAGGAAACTCCTTTGAAGCAACACACCATTTCCTCAGTCAAGTATTTTCCACATGTGCCCATGCACAGCTCCAATTATGGACATTGGGAGCAGATCAGATTAAGAAGACTGAACTTGAAAAATGCATAAGGTATTGATAAAGCAACAAAAGCACGGAATGTGTAGCCTCAGGCAAAAGAGAAATTCTGGGAAGATTACCATGGTTAATTGTAACAACATGGAATAATGAGGTGACGTTTATGAACTCAAAGTCGACGTGAAGTGGCAGAGCTAAGCCCCTAGGGTAGAAGGGTAGAGGTCCTGGCTTCTGATGATTCCGGATATAAGTCCATATATTTTTCCAGGTAGTTGTGGGCATCAGTGACCATGAATTGAAGCATTTTGTGCCCATTTTGGAAGGCCAGTTTCCATACTTGTAGGTGGTTGATCGGTGGTCGGCAGCATATGCTTTTGGGGGTGATTTGTTTGCGGAGGCATTCATAGAGGAAGTGTAGCTGTTTGCGGGTCGACGATTGTCTCGCAGTGAAAGTCTCCCATATAGTTTTCTTGGCAAACAGGGAAGTGATTTAACTTTGCCTTTTTCTCTTTCGTTGTTTAGCCTTCCACTCCAGTCTATGTAGGGAGGTCTACCTATAAGGTAGTACTTGTGTGAAAATATTTTGGACAAAGTGTTCTGGATCTTTTGTAAGCCTAGCAGTTTTCTGCTGTTCATTAAGCAGGAATCCTGCTTCAGCCTATGAACAGAACAAAGGATAAGAACACATGCAGAATTTTTCTGTAATGGATCCCAGCAGGCTGCTTTCACAGTGGCCCGCTAACTGCACAAGGAAGCCCACTTATCTCCCAACAGATGGCCTTCGGAAGTAGTCACACCAACATCAAGGCTAAGAAGTATTGATCCTTCCATGAATTGGCTCAACCCATTTTTTTAAGCCAGTCAGACTAATAGCCAGCACATTTGGTGGTAAAAAGCTCTGCCATAGACTTCCTTAACCAGATACCTCCCCAGATAAATTGGCTAGGAATTGTGGAATTTGGAGACCATTTGGGAAATATTCTTTGAATATATAATGGGATGTCCCTGGGAACATTTTATTTATTTCTTAAATTTCTGTGCCACTCACCTCATAATGAAATGACTCTGGGCAACTTACAGCATAAAACATGCTGTTTTATGCTGGGTTTTTTATATTAGTACTATATATCAGTGTTCACAGACATCTGAGGGACATGCAGTAATTGTAATGTGACATTTTGTAAGCTACTTGAAGTAACCAATATGTGAGTTGGGCAGCTGTATAAATTTGTTTAATAAAATAAATAATAAATAAATATTGCTCACCATCCTGTGGGATAGACCCTTTCTCCTTCTTTGGCCCAAGCCAGAAAAAATGACGGGGTTGTTTTTAGGAGTTGCATTCATTGGAATTTTCTCCTTTAAACTACTGCATGTTTTTTTCAGCCTTGTACTGAAGCTTAATAAAAGAAGAGTGGCTTTAATCAATAGCAGAGCAGTTCTGAGAATTTGCTCATAGGAGGGCTGCAGCTATTCTTCCAAATCGTTTTCAAAGTTTGAAGTGCTGAGGCACATTGCTGTTTAGCTTCTCAGATTGGGAATAATCAACAGGATATTGCTACCTGCTGTGAGACATATAAAAAAGCGTGTTTTCTATTTTGCCTTGTATAAACAGATGTTCATATCAGTGGGGAATTCCAGTAGTTGTATCAGAATATCTGGAGGGTATCCAATTGGAGAGGAAAGCTTTTCCTTCATCTCCCCCTTTATGGGGGGGGGAGGGAAGGAAGAAGGGAGGGGGAGGAGAGAGGGAGAGAGAGAGAGAGGGAGAGAGAGAGAGAGAGAGAGTGTTATAGACAAAACTGGTCATTGATTTTAAGGATTATAGTCTTAATAATAATAATAATAATAATAATAATAATAATAATAATAATAATAATAATAATAATAAAGTTGGAAGGTACCTCAGAGGTCATCTAGTCCAACCTTGTTGAGAATGGATTGAATGGAAAATTATGTCATTGAGGCTGAATTTTATACTGACTCACAATTTTATTCCAGCTCCCAGAGTGGTGATTTTTTTCCTAATGATAAATCATAAAACGTAAAAAAAAAAAAGTAATGGTTAAATTTTTTCATAGTGTCATTTAGAACAGGGCTTTTCAACCTTTTCACCCATAGTGTCATTTAGAACAGGGCTTTTCAACCTTTTCACCCATTGCAATATCCGAGTACCACCAGTCGCCTAGCAAGGTGTCAAAAACTTGATGACCCATTAAAAAAAAGGAAAAAAGTGATGAAGTACAGGTAGTCCTCGACTTACAACAGTTCACTTAGTAACTGTTCGAAGTTACAATGGCACTGAAAAAAGTGCCCCCAAGCCACAGCCGAGCAAGACACCTGCCTGCCCACCTGGCGGCGCTCTTCCTCCTGTTCAAGGTTGTGAGCATTTCTGTTGAAGATTGGCAGCGGCGGTGGGGTGGGGGGTGTTTAGTTTTTATTCCCCCTGTCTGCTGGGTGGTTGCAGCAGGTTTTGGTCACTTCACATGACCCTGGGACACTGTGACCGTCATAAATATGAATCAGTTGCCAAGCATCTGAATGTAAATCACAAGACCCTGGAGATGCTGCAACATTCCAGCTGATCGGCGCTTCTTCTGGGCTCAGCAGAAGTGCCAGGATCAGCGCCGAGCTCCAGCTGGAGCCT
>NW_015387276.1:486895-546460 GCF_001527695.2 Protobothrops mucrosquamatus | reverse complement strand
GTCCTGGTGCTTCCACTGAGCCCTGACAGCCCCGAAGAAGCGCTGATCCTGGCACTTCCGCTGAGACCTGACAGCCCTGCAGATCCAGCCATCTCTCGCTCAGGCTTGTGCGGTGCTGCCACCGGTTCAGCTCATTCCCCTCCCCCACTACCACTTTTCTAGGATGGCCACGTACCACCTGCCAGGTGCCAATGTACCACAGGTGGTACCCGTACCACTGGTTGAAAAGCCTTGATTTAGAAGCTAAAACTGCAGTTATCATCAGCTCATTTCCCGGAATTGTTGTGAACAAAATGGGAAGAGGAAGGGGTTTTGTTTGCTGCCTTGAGGTAATGAAGAAAAGGCGGGATAAAAATCTAAAATAAATAAATAAAATAAATCTGGGCATTTTGGTTTATGACCGTCCCAGTCCAGAAGGATCTTTATTCCACACTAGCCAGTGAAGGGAAACAGTGAGAAAATGCTGAGTAGAACATAAGAAAGTAGAGTAAAATTGCAGTGACCTAATTTCATATTCTAGGCTGTGAAGTAAGTTTCTACTTTGGAGATCAGTCGGATTGTAAGACTAGCCCTTGGGGAACCTGGAGTATTTTATTTCCGGGCTAGTTTCAAAGGAAAAAGGGCAATGTGAGAAAAATAGCATGCCTAAGAGACAAACCCATCTTGGCTGCCATGAAGAACAAGGAGGAAGAGAGCAGATGACTTAATACTTTTCTTGTCTCTAAGGCCAGTAATTCTGTGAAATCCCTACTAAGAGGACTAAGCGGGAGCATTGACTTAACTAACCGTATCACAGCACCTGCCTACCTCAACGAATTCTCCAGCATTTTAATTTGCAACTTGGAATTAAAAGATCTTACTTCTTGAAAATTGCCATTCCTCTTCAACTTTTTTTTTTTGCCCTTCCCTCATTTTCATTAATACCCTTTTCACCACCTCTATTTAAGCCTAAGTATGAGTAAGTCAATCAAGTCTGATAAAAGATTTTGCATTTACCCGAGAGCACCATTAATTGTAATGCTTACTTTAGAGGACGTGCACTTAAAATGATGATCTTTTCTAGAATGGCACATTATATTTTAGCCACTTGACTTTCAGTGGGCAATAATGGGAGCTGTACAACTGACTGCTTTTCACATCAAGTCTGCTCATACAGCTTGAAGAGATACCTGCCAAATCTTAAAGTATGGCACATGTGTTTTTTCTTGATATAGCATAAGCATAAATAATTACTTTCCTAAAAAGCATGGTTGAGCCAAAGGGCTTCCTCCTGCATTCTTATTCTTTAAATAATTACAAAATGAATGACTAGCCCCTTTTCCAAACATGTCACTCCGGATTGCAGATTTGACAAGATGATTAATGAATATGTGCCTGTTTAAGCATCATTTCCTTCAGAAAGCATTATTATTTTGGAGAAAGGAAGTAACCTTTTTCTCGTCTCTCCTTTTTCTTTTTCCATGGCCACATTTTTATACTGTCAGTTCTTGAAATTCAAATGATTGTCGTGAATATGGCAGAATATAAAACAGAGAAAAAATCCCTTCCCATCAAACATGGTAAAATTGTATTTTTATTTCCTATTTATACCCTTTTTGTTCCATATAAATCAGAGTTGGGGGGGGGGGGTAGGCCAGGAACAGAGATTTTTCTTCCCTGTTTTGAATTCAGGAGACAATTGGAAACTGGATCACTGTTATATCAAAGGTTTGGATTGTAGTTTTTGTCCTGCAACCATGAACTTCCTTTGGACAACAAAATCACATCTGGTAACTTTTGTAGCTGGCCAAACAAATAACGAAAGTCCTTTGTCACAAGAGTTTCTTGGATCACAAAACAACCTTTGGTGAGTATCATAGGCTGCATTAGTGTAAACTAGCCTAATGGATTATTCAACAAAGCTATTCCACAATGCAGCTTCAATTCTCTACAATCAGACAGGATGACTAAGGTAGGCTCAAGAGGTCTTAAGGCCAGCTCAAGTGCAGCATAACCTCTTGCCTGAGATCTGGGATTAGCATTTTTGATTTACAATGATATTGATGTTTTTTTTATTTTAATTGAAATGTTTATGACTTAATGTTGCAATGGAAGCACTGATGGATGCTTTCAGTATTTAAAGTTTCCATCGATAAAGGTGAAAGGTTGAGCAGCTTGTCAACTCGGATCACAAATAACAAAAGGCATAGAAAGTTAAAAGATACGTTATGAAACAAATTGTTCTATAAGGTAGGTGCAGGCACTTGAAAGATTCTCTCTTTTATTCCACCAAATGTATTTTCATCCTAGAGAGGACATAAGAAAGGCCTCTCTTCACAATTTAGGAAGCAGGTAAGATGATCTGGAAGAAGACAGCCCCTAAGCTATTTTGGGCCTAAAACCATGTAGGATTTTGCAGCTAATCATTCTGAATAGTTCTTGAAGCAGGGTAGCTGAATCAATTTGTTAAACATTGCTAAATCTTGAAGCTTCTTAATATTTCTCCAGGTAAACCTATATTGAGAACATGATATAAATCCAGTTTGAATGAATCTATTGATTTCATTTTTAGAAGAGTTACCTTGTAGCAGAGAAGGCCTCTGTGGAAATTTAATAAATAATAATTTTTATTCTGCTTTTCTTTTAAAAATTCAGAAGAAACTTCTGAAAGTTCATGGAACTTATATGGAGTCTCCCTAATCTTATACCCACAAGAATATTGTGGGTAATTTTGAGATAAGGGAGAGTGAATGGCCCAATCTTTAAGATATGTGATTACTCTAACACAGGGGTCCCCAACCCCCGGTCTGTGGACTGGTACCGGGCCACGGCATGCAAGCAACCAATCCGCACAAACAAGCAAAGCCCCATCTGCAAGATGCAGGCAGCACACAAAACCACGCACTTTCTGGTCTGTGGAAAAACCTCTCTCCACAGAACTGGTCCCTGGTGCCCAAAAGGTTAGGGACCTCTGCTCTAACATCTTAACAGCACTGGTTCTAAAATGGCAGACCTATATCACTTGTGTACATCTTATGTGGGTCAATAGTACTCATAGCTAAGATACCATGTGGTATCCAGGATTAATGCAGAGTCCAGAAAGAATCCAGATATGAATCTCATTCCTCCTTAGAATACCACTTCCTGCAAAACAGAATAGATCTGTGACAAACAGCCTGTCTCTTCTTGAACAGATGCATCTTCGTCTTGTTTCCATTAAAGCTATATTTGTTTGTCAGTAATTCAGAAGGCCCACAGTGTATTGGATGAAAAAGAGCAGTCGCAGTGCATGTCATCTGCATATGGTGACAATTTACCCCAGTCCCCTGGCAATCTCTCTCAGGGGTTCCATGTAGATGCCATATATCTAAATGAAGTTGAATCTCAGCAGGAAACAATAAATTATTAACTAAAATGCAAAACTGGATCCCCAAGTCCCCAATCTCTGGAACTGGCCCTCAGAAGACTAGTACTATCATAATATTCTTTCTAGAATGCATAAGTCCAGAAGAACATAATGATCAGTACAATTAAATATTATTCAGTAAATATTCAATAAATAACCAATAAAATCAGTAGGCCTCCATTCCTCTTTCTAGTTCCCAGTATCTATCATCTAGCATAAAGATCAAAGCAATTGCCAATGCTACACACCCTGGTATTTAAATGGCACTAAAGACTTGCATGTACAGGTAATCCTTGACTTATGACCACGACTAAGCCCAACATTTATGTTGTTAAGTGATAAATTTGTTAAATGAATTTGCCCCATTTTACGACTTTTCTTGCCACATTTGTTATGTGAATCACTGCAGTTGTTAAGTTAGTAACACGGTCGTTAAGTGAATCTGGCTTCCCCGTTGACTTGGTTGTCAGAGGGTTGCAAAAGGGGATCAGATGACCCCGGGACACGGCGACCGTTGTAAATACGAACCAGTTGTCAAGAAGCCGAATGTAAATCACGTGACCATGAGGGTGCTGTAATGGTCATAAGTGTGAAAAATGGTTGTAAGTCATTTTTTTTAGTGCCCTTTATAACTTTGAATGCTAAATCAACTGTTGTGGACTACCTGTATTGCCTAAGACTGGCAGAACTGAGGTTGATAGTTGACCAATCTGGTGAGATCTAGGAAGAAGTTTTTTTTTCAACAGAGATATAACAAAGGATCTATTGATTGATGGGATTATACCTTCCTCTAAAGAGGTATTCAGCACAGTCCTTGTCAACTCGGTATTTCTGGCTGTTTTAATTGGAAAGAACGGGTAACGAACAAGCTGAAATGTATCCTTTACAACTGAAAATACTAGGACTTTGTTTAACTGTACACGTTTTAATTAGTCTGGATCGATTCCCAGCCATTCAGCAAGATTGTCACAACAGGATTCTCTGAATAAATAATTTCTAATCCTAGAAGTCAGTGGCAAAGTATTGGCAAAGATTCACATTAAGCTCTTCCAGGTGCAGAAAAGGTTGGAAGAGATTAATTATGTTATTCATATTAGTCCTGCTGATTATCCTTCAGTTTGCTTGCCCTTCGCTTGCTTAAGTTGTCAGAAGAGTCAGAGAACAAATTGCCCATAATTATTTTTCTTGTTTTTATTATTTTAAAATGTTTTTATTGTTCTAATTGTAGTTTTTTTTTTATTGTAATTTGCCCAGAGTCGTTGATTGAGATGGGTGACTGTAGAAATTGAATAAAATAAATAAATAAATTATACAGCTGTATATACAGTGGAAATTCAGGAACTTTTCTTACTCCCTTTTTTTAAGAGATATTTGTTCTCCCCATTCTAATATGTAAGACTATATACTGCTATTCTACTTTTTTAACTGGGTCAAGCTAGATGTTGTAGAGATTTTTACAAATTAAAATATACTTGCTGTGGCCTGCCTCTACTTGTGATAGAATTGCAGAGACTGGAAGATTTGAACATTTCCTCCATTTATTTTCTCAGCCAAAAATCATTCAAATGGTTGTCTGTTGTTATGCAGGGCGAAAAAATATTATTGCTCCATTTGGCAGAAAACTGTATGAGAGATTTTCACTAGGGAAATCTACTATGCCACTCTCCATGCAATATACAAAATTTACATGTTAAAAATACAATCTTTAACAAATGCTCATGGGTTTTAATACAGGGTGAAACAGACCAGGAGATTCATGACCGGTGTTTCACTTTTTTATTAGTAAAATGCAACTAAGAACGATGAACATTTCTTGCTATCGTTTTCCCCCATAAATAAGACCAGGTCTTATATTAATTTTTGCTCCAAGAGATGCATTAGGGCTTATTTTCCAATCAGGGCTTATATTTGGGGAAATATGGTAATAAATGCATCCATCTGGCTGACGATCTTAGCTGGGGCTTATTTTGGGGGTGGGGCTTATATTATGAGCATCCTGAAAAATCATGCTAGGGCTTATTTTCTGGTTGGGTCTTATTTTTGGGGAAACACGGTAATATACTTAAAATGAATTGCCTAGATCCTCTAACTCAGTGGTTCTCAACCTTTTTAATGCCGCGACCCCCAACCGGTCGTAAGTCGAGGACTAAACCAGTCGTAAGTCGAGGACTAAACCGGTCGTAAGTCGAGGACTACCCAACCTGTCGTAAGTCGAGGACTTTCCCTGCCTGGGAGCGCCGCGCATGTGTGGTTCCGCCCCCTGTGCCGGCCGAGGCGTAGCTGGCAAGCGGCAGAGATGGAGCAGGCCGACCACCAGCTGGCCCAGCTCAAGGGAGGTAAGGCACCCACCGGAAAAGGGGAAAAAATGGCGGACAGCCTTGCTTGGCGACCCCCGTGAAATGGTCGATCGACCCCAAATGGGGTCGCGACCCATAGGTTGAGAACTTCTGCTCTAATTGCTTTGGAAGCATGCATCAAAAGGACAGAAGACAACATTCCTCCCTGAACAATATTGAAGCTGTTATTTGCATAAATCCATTCAACTGAGTAAAATTTATTACCAGGTAAATAAATTTAGGGGTATGTTCAAATTCATAAGTGTGGCTGACTGGGAAATACATCTGCTGGTCTTTTCTCCAAGTGACAAAGCTTCTTGTATCATCTGTGAATTGCTTAGAGTGCTGTTCATCATAGGGCATTTTCATAAACAGCTCAAAAACAAATAATGGGAACCAATAAAGTAGTTATACTTTGCAGATAATGCAGGAAGCTTAAATTTAGAGGTAGATATGAAGAAGCTTATAGACTTGAGTGAGCATTTCTGTCAAGAAACTATGCTTCTGGTTCCTCTTGTTTTTCAGGAATATCCATTCACAACAGCTTAAATGGTGGTAAGGTCAGTCTATCCATCTCAATGATTCTTGAGTCATAGTTAATATTTTTTTAAAAGAATAAAACATAAAAAGCAAAATGACAGATGGCTGGTGCTTCCTGACCTATGTAGAGATCAATAATAATCAAATTAAGGCTAGTCCTCCAAGATATAGAACTTGTTTGTATTAGAAATCAAAACTCTTTTTACTTTTTAAGGCAGTTTTACCTTTTATGTTTTGCATCTACAATATTTATCCAAGTTGTTCCATACTTTATTTAACAAACAATCCACATTTAAGGATTAAACTACTATGCACAGTACATTGGCTCAGACATTTCTGTCCAGGTAGTATTAACATAAAGAGGAGAGAGGACAATGTATACATGATACTGGTTATCCCTCAGCCAACAGGTCTCTATTGAGGAATAGATTTTGAGGGATCCAAGTGATATCCAATTACTGTAAAGAGGAACCAAGTGGTGGTCCAGCCATGGTCCATCTGCTTGCCTGATGATCAATGGGGATGGGGCAACAATAGCAGAAAAATGGTGGCTGTCAGGCCCAAAGAACCAAGAACGATATGTGGAGTTATTTCTGAGTAGTTCTTTATTGTTGTTTGCCTACAGATAGAATCTTGCCAGACTAAAGCAGCAATCTGAATAACTGCTAGATATACTCTGTGAATTGCTGGGGGTGGGTGGAAGGTCTGATTTCTGCCCTCTTTCTGCATATCAGACATTCCAAGTTCCATTGTTTCTTTGCCCTCTAGGAAATAGCCCCTCCCTCCTCTAACTCCAGATTACATTCTATCACGGTGGCAACAATAATTTTAGGGTGTCCTAAAATATTATAGAGCATTTTTAATAAAAGAAATAAGCTGCCAGATATTTGTAAATGATACTATGGCAGCAAATGAATAAGCTATCTTCTTTATTCTATCATCTTATTTTCCTCGGTTATTTAACATAAACGATTCCTGAGATGTTGGTTGATCCATGGAACTTTAGACTGATGGAACAGAGGAGTTTATAATTATAAGGCTGAATCTTACATCATTTACAAGGGGGGGGGGAAGCTTTACTGAGGGAGTTATTTCCAAGTAAACGTGGATATAATTTCACTGTTAGAAGCTATACATACTTTATGGGTGGCTTCATGCAATATGCTAAATCTAAATCTGAGTTAACAAGATGTGGTTGCTCTATTCACATAACATATGCTCCTCCTGATTTAACTGTGTGATATAATGGAATAAACCATGCAACATGCCAAGATAATGTTTGATTCACCACCACCTGCTGAACCATAAATATCTACTGTACTCCCATTGGAGCCTAGTCTAGCATGTTGTTTGTATGCAGCCTATTTGATATACATAATATATACCATCTCATCACCACCATCATTTTAGCCATTGTCTGTCCACTCCAGGGAGAAGGCCTCTTCCACATGTTTCCAACCAATATAGTCCTGAGCTTTATATGGTAAATATATTCCATAAATACACCAAACATAAACCATTTACTGTATTTTATTTTCATTACGTTTTACAATTGTGTCCAGGGACCATTCCAAAGGAAAATAAGGTTGAAAATCATCATTATTCATAACATAAGGAAAAGGGAAAAGCTTGCTGAAAAAGAATCCTGTATGTGTGTTTGTATGTTTGTATTCTAATATCTTACATCAGGTTCTGTCTGGGCTGCAAAATTCCGGGTGATCACAAGTTGGCAACAAAATTCTGTTTGGTCAATTGTAAGTTTGCAGTCAAGATACGGCAACCTTAATTTTTCAGTTTGTACCGATGGGGAATTTTATAGTAGGTAGCCTTCCTTACCTTTGAACTATGTATTAATCATACTTTCCTCAGGCTGATGCCTTGCAGATGTATAGAATTACAACTACCATCATCTTGACACTGATGGAAGTTGTAATTCAATGCAAAGGTCGTAGGGTTAGGGAAGGAGATCAGGAGATAGTACATAATAATGGTAATGCTCTAATAAAAGTTAGAACCCTAGAAGTAAAGGAGCAGTAAATTACATTTATTTCCATTGAGGGTCATACATCTCCTACATATTATTTGTATTTTAAAATTTAAAAGAACTTTAATACTAGAGATTAGAGGAGAGTGCAAAAGTTGGCTTGAAACTCAACATAAAATTAAAATAAGATCATGGCATCTGGTCCCGTCACTTCCTGGCAAATAAAAGGGGAAGAAACTGAAGCAGTGGCAGATTTTCTTTTCTTGGGCTTTAAGATCACTGCAGATGGTGAATGCAGCCATGAAATTAAAAGACGCTCCTTGGGAGGAAAACTATAGCAAACCTAGGCAGCATATTAAAAAGCAGAGACATCACCTTGCTGATAAAGGTCTGTACGATCAAACTATGGTTTTCCCAGTAGTGTAATGTATGGCTGTGAGATATGGACCATAAGGAANGTAGAATCTCTTCTTCAGTAGGAATTTCTTTGTTTCTCCAATTTTGAGCATAGGTCAGTCTGGCGGCCGTGAAGATGTGTAACATTAGATAGAGTGTTCCTTTATCATATTTTTGTATAGTAATACCAAGAAGGAAGAGTTCTGGTTTTAGTTCTACCTCCGTTGTTAATATTTCTTCTAACCATTTTTGAACCTTGTTGTCTTTGGAGAGATTTAAGGAGAAGTTTCAATTCAAGCTTTGATCTAAGTGCTCTGAAAAAGCACCTCATGGACATATGGTGTGGAGTAGTGCTAACCGTACTAGATCCTTGCTGATCCTTGAGGCACCTCTTTATTCAAAGGAAAAGAAGCTCCTTTTGATAAAGCAAGGCTTATTTTTCCAGCATGACCACACAAGCAGAAGATTAGAATTGTTTAAGTGTGAAAAACAAATCCCTCATAGCTCTTCGCTTTTAACTTTATTACAAGGGAAAAGTTCAATTTTGTCAACGTATGTTATACAGAAGGAGACAATATACTTGTTGGATAGGTTATTAACTAGAAGATTATAGAAAATGGCCAAATGCAGTTTTTTCAGCTCGACTGTAGGTATTTTCCATTGTGTTATCAGTGTTTAATTTCCAGGGTTTTAGATTTGGGGGAAGTCAAGCTTTACTCACAATTCTGTCTTGCCTGGGGCAACATCTAAATGTCTAGCACTGATATTTAATTTTAGTATATGGATAGAAAGCTGCCATAAACTACCATATGTGCTTCAATTTGGCAAGGTGCAAACTGCATTTCTAAAAATATAAACTATTTGTAATGTGAAACATTTTTGTACACTTGCATTACATTCTTAACCAGGGCAATTAAAGACCTAATGACTGCATTCATACAACATAGTAAAATTGCTTAGTTTTAACCCTAGTTACATTTTTTTTGATGGTTTAGTACTTTATGCAACCAAGGCTGTTTGATTAATTTATCATTCCTTATGTTGTGTAAATAGCTTCAGATAGTTTAATTCATAAACCCAATTTAAACAGGTTGTGTGAATCCAATTAATGTTCCATACAAGTGCAGGTTGTCCTTGACTTATGACCACAGTTGAGCCTGAAATGTTGGTTGTAAGTTGTTGTGGTCATGAAGTGAGACACACATGTGGCTGACTTGCTCAATGACCACAATCCCAACTCTCCCTGCTGCAGTCATTAAGCAACCATGCAGGGGTGCCTTGTGGTGGGAGAGGGATTGGGAGGCTCAGCGCCTGCCAGCATGTAAAAACCTATCACAGACTGGAAGGCCTCAGCCAGCTAGATCATGTGATCCTCCTGTCTCTTCTCCCCCCCCCTACTCCCAAGAAACCTGGCCTTCTTCCTCTTGCCCCACTACTCCCAGAAGGCCTTAGTAGACTAGGCCCAACCACACTTGGTCCTCCTGCCTCCTCCCCTGCACTCCTGAAAAGCCTGGCTTACTTCTTTTTCACCACCACTGGCCTTCTCCCTCCCTGCCACTATTCCTGAAAAGTTTGGTCTTCTCTCTGCCTTACCATGCCCAGGTCCACTTATCTTTCCCTTTCCCCACAACTGGTGACAGGCAGTCTCACCAATACGAAGTACAGCTAGAAAGCAGCAGAGGCAATCTTTCTCAAGGTTAGAGAGGCAACATTTTCTACCATGCCAGTGGGCCTAGCTGGCTAAGAATTCCTAGCCCAGGGCTTTTCAACCTTTTCACCCATTGTACCACTTTTAGGATATGGCAACATCCGAGTACCACCAGTCACCTAGCAAGGTGTCAAAAACTTGATGACCCCCCCCAAAAGAAAAAGTGATAAAGTATAGGTAGTCCTCGACTTACAACAGCTTGCTTAGTGACTGTTCGAAGTTACAATGGCACTGAAAAAAGTGCCCCCCAAGCCACAGCCAAGCAAGACACCTGCCTGCCCACCCGGCGGCGCTCTTCCTCCTGTCCAAGGTTTTCATTGTTGTGAGCATGTCTGTTAAGGATTGGCAGCTGGGGTGAGGTGGGAGGGTGTTTGGTTTTTATTCCCCCCATCTGCTGGGTGGTTGCAGCAGGTTTTGGCAACTTCACATGACCCTGGGACACTGTGACTGTCATAAATATGAATCAGTTGCCAAGCATCTGAATGTAAATCACAAGACCCTGGAGATGCTGCAACATTCCAGCTGATCGGTGCTTCTTCTGGGCTCAGCAGAAGCGCCAGGATCAGTGTTGCTTTCCAACTGATTGGTGCTTTTTCAGGGCTCAGCTGGAGCCTGGTGCTTCCACTGAGCCCTGACAGCACTGAAGAAGCACCGGTCAGCTGGAAAGCGGCACTGATCCTGGCGCTTCCACTGAGCCCCGACAGCCCTGCAGCTCCAGCCATCTCTCGCTCAGGCTTGTGCGGTGCTGCCACCGGTTCAGCTCATTCCCCTCCCCCGCTACCACTTTTCTAGGATCGCGTACCACCTGCCAGGTGCCAATGTACCACAGGTGATACCCGTACCACTGGTTGAAAAGCCCTATCCTAGCCTATGGTGGTGGTGGTGGGAATTGCAGCACTTCTGTGGTTGTAAGGGTGGGTGCAAGGCACCCACATTTTGATCACATAACCAAGGAGGCACTGCAATGGTCTGAACTTTGGGCAGTGCCCTTCATTTAGTACCATCACAATTTCATGCAGTTCATACAGTTGCTGAACAAACAGTCATAAATTGAGGACTAACTGTATAAAATTAAACCTGTCTTAGGCATGAAAGCCAGCTGGGTAACTTTGGGCCAGTATTTTATTTCAGCCAACTCACCTCACAGGATTATTAGGTGGAAAACAAGATGAGGAAGGAATATTAGGTATGTTCACTATCTTGAGTTATTTATAAAAGACAATAAAGGTGGGATTTAAAAAATCTAAAATACAAAGGCTTTAGAAATGATATCCAATNGCAGTCCCACCACATATGATAATATGTCCCTCTTGCCAAATTACATTTCCAACATGTAGGGGAAATATTAGGGGCCATTTTAGCTAGTCTTGTGGGCGGGTAGTGCCACCTATAAAACATTTTATACAGGTTTTCTTTATAGGATGTAGCCAAAGTGAGTTTCCTATTTCGTGCCCATAATTCTTGCCAGATATGCAGACTCTTAAGAATTCTTGAACTACAAGGAGATCAAATCAGTCAGTCCTAAAAGAAATAAACCCGGACTGTTGTTTGGAAGGACAGATACTGAAGCTAAAGCTCAAATACTTTGGCCACCAACTGAGAAGAGAGGATGCATTGGAAAAGACTCTGATGTTGGGAAAGATTGAAGGCAAAAGGAGAAAGGGATGGGAAAGAATGAGATGGTTAGATAGTGTCATTGGCACAATGGGCATGTCTTTGGGTGGACTCTGGGAGATGGGAGGGGGGGCTGGCATGCTGTGGTCCGTGGGGTTGCAAAGAGTTGGGCATGACTTAGTGACTGAACAACAACAAAATGCTTTTCAATTGCTTGTATTGAGGAAACCAACTAAACTGATATTTCATTGCAGCTACTGTAACATATTAGTTTTTGCCAGGACATCTGATTATCCAGTATGAGTTTTTCACCACTTGCCATTAGGTTTACTTAAGTGTCACTTTCTTTAGTTATAAATTGCTTCCAAGTGGAGACTCTAGGTGACAATTTGAATTTTAAACTGTAATCTAAGTTTTCACACTTCTCTCATCCTTTTTTAAATTTCATCCACAGAGAAAAACCGATTACAAACAATTCTAAACTCAGGCTCCTCAAGCCTTTTTTGGGGGGCGGGGGGGATAAATCTTGTATGCATATAATCATGCAATGTGCAGGGCAATCAAGCTAATTGCACATGCAAATTGTGCATATATAGCTCTCCTAGTGTGGACTTTCGTATGCACATAGTGTTATCAAAGAGAAGTGAGCTGTGTGAAATCAAATTTTAATATTTAACTTACATATTTATTTTCAGCTGTTGATAATACATCCACAATGTGCTTTTTACTGAAGAAACCAATTCTCTGCATAGGGTACAGAAAACACAGCCAATCTTTTTATCATGCACTTCTGTGTTGAACAATGATTTGGAAAACAGGGTGGCCTTCTGCTTCTATCTTTCAATGAAAAAGCAGAAGCTAGTAATTAATTTCACCATATGTTGGGAATGCAAAAACAAAAAACCCCTCAACCATAAGCAAATTGTTATTCTAGTAATTCTATCTAGGG
Source organism: Protobothrops mucrosquamatus (assembly GCF_001527695.2). Lineage (NCBI taxonomy): Eukaryota > Metazoa > Chordata > Lepidosauria > Squamata > Viperidae > Protobothrops > Protobothrops mucrosquamatus. The sequence continues at coordinate 533,548 of NW_015387276.1, read as the reverse complement.
TCCATTTTAAAAGTAGACTCAAAGCTCTGATTTGTAGACTCTCTGCAAACTGATAAGACAGGTAGGCAACCTTGGCTCTTTTATGACTTTGGACTTCAACTCCCAGAATTCCTGAGCCAGCCATGCTGGCTCAGGAATTCTGGGAGTGGAAGTCCACGAGTCATAAAAGAGCCAAGGTTGCCTACCCCTGTGATAAGAGAAGCCTGTTTTTCCCATCTGATACTTTCCACTGTTTGGACTGATTGGGAATATTAAGAGTTGAATTCTAGCTATCCAGAGGATATGAAGTTGGAGGAGGCTGCATCAAGAAGCTGCCAATCATCAATAAACTCCATCAAATTAAAATTTCATGCAGAATACATAAATCCCACTTCTGAACTGTTGCTGAATGCAAAGTGAAACATTTGCACAAAACATGATTTCTACTTCAACATTGATCTCCCTAAGCTCAGAGAACCCCAGCTAAAAGTATATACAGTGAAGTGGGGCCACTATTATCGCAAGCAATCCTTATACCAAAAGTGCTAGTGGGGCATAGGTAGGTAGTTCTCTGTAATTCAATTTTCTTCTTAGTTTTTACCCAGGTCCATGGAAACTTTCCTAGCAACATTTTAAAAATAAAACAGTTGGTATCTTTGAGAATCACTTAGAGAAAGATGTGTATCACATGAGTGTTTAGTAAGAGAAACCTTATTTATATACTCCATAAAGACAGCTATGAAGGTGGGGGGGCTGCTTATGCTTTCTGACAGGATATTTTTGAGGACAGACGGGTTGGGATTACAGTATCAAAATATACTGATTTTAGAAAGTTGATACCCAAGTCCTCGGATCTCAAACATGGCATGTATGGATGACAAGGTGTCCATGAGGTCTCCTTTGTCAGCCACTAATCTCCTGACCTTCCTGATTTTTACTGTTTAAAAAAATATATTACATAAGCAAAAATGAGAAGCTGAAAGGCTGTGAAATCCAGTCTCCAGTCTCTTCTTTGTCCCCCCCCCTAAAAAAAGCTTCTGGGCTTTAATGGATGCTGTAAGCCTTCTTAGAAAATGAACATGGTAGATGGCTGATGTCCAGTGCTTTGTTTGAATTGCAAGTGAAGGAATGAGGAGCATTCCATGGAGAGCAAGCTGGAAACTGGTAGCGAGCATTCAGATAAATCTATATCTTATAAGCAGTGATGTCTTTTTGTGAGAGTGCCCATATTATGTTCCAAAATATACTCACATTATGCAACACCTTATGTTCCAAAATTCTAAATGCACTCATCAGCCCGAAAGGCTGGAGATTTCTGGCTTCTTTTGATAGTTAGGTTTCATAATTTAAAGACATACTGAGAAGAGATGGAATTGCTGCCAGCAATATACAGGCAGTTGGCTCACATAAGTCAAACATATAGCTAAGATTGTGCATTTCTCTAGATAAGCAACATTTCCAATTATTATAATACCTGCTTATATCTTTATTTGGAATATCTAAACAGGAAGCAAGTGGAAAAGCTCAAATGTTTCCAAAAATTTATGGCATGATGCAGTTGGCTGTCTAGGAGCCATTTTAAGAGATGGCATCCCAACACATAGGTTAATTGTGGAATTCACTACCATCAGATATGATTATGATTTTATGGGATTTTAAAAGAGGGCTACAGAAATTCATGAAGATCAGGACTATCAACAACTACTTTTTTCTGATGGCTACTAGCGTTTCCTTAATTACAGATATCAAACTTTAGAGAACTGTTGTTGGGGGGAAAAAGAATATAGGGCTATTGTTGTGAATTTCCTGATTGTATCTGATCGGCCATCCTGGATAATAAGCTTCTAAATTGGGATGGCTGGTCAACCCAACTGTTAGAGTCATTCCCTAGCTGGCTGAGGAATTCTGGGAGCTGAAGTCCACAAGTCTTAAAGTTGTCAGGATTGAAGACCCTGCCCTAAGGATTATGAGCTATATTACACCACAGTTGCTGCTGGCTGAAAGCTTAATCTTGAGCCACACTTCACCAGATCTGGGCTCACATATTTATATTCTGCAAAAGAAAATTGTCTTCCAGCCTTAGTTGCAACACTGGAAATTCTAGTCACTGTGTACTGTGGGAGCAAAGAAATGTGTCTGCTACCTCTCTTGAAAATATTGGTCACTGAGTCTTCCAGCAACATTCATATATTTTGACTAATTGAAAAGAGGGCTTGAGGTTTTGCCCCAGATTCTTGTTTATAATCTTAATCTCTCATCTCTAGAAAGTCCGATCTAAATTAAAAAGGAAATAAATGACCGGATTTTCAGAGAGAAAGGCAGAAAGAATCTGTCATGTCTGACTCAATCAGTGTAATGCCTAGAAGATTTGTTATTTCATTCCAATCTTCAACTATCCCAAGACTGCTTGATAGGGATTTGTGATTCAGATACTACAAAATAAGTTGTCTCCTGTTTCCTTCACTTTGTCGGTCCTGTTTGTTTCCATTTGTATCATTATTTGTTCCTTTCTTCTTCTTTTGGTTGTTATTAGTCTTATTTGAAAGTTTTTTTAATTTTTTTTATTATTGATGTTAAATATCAATAATCACTGATATTTAGGAAGAAGTGGTTGATGCAACCCAGTGAGAAAACTGCCCTTTTAGAAATACCTGTTTACACTAATAATGTTCAAGTGATTCCTGCAATGTACTTTATGTTACATTTTGTTTGGATTTTGGATATACTGTATTTCCAGTCTATGTTTGTGCATGTAAACTATTTTGCTCTGTGTGCATAAAGTTCCTCTAACAATGCTACTGAACATTACCCCAAATAGGAATGCCAGACCAGTCGAGCTTGCAAATAGATGGTTTAAATTCAGACTTCAGAAAATGATAGATAGACCTTGGCAATAGTGAGTATTAATAGGTTTTGTGTTTTGAGTCTGCTTCTCAAAACGGGAGATTGAATTCCTAAGAGGGAGCGAAGGAGTTTTCAAGGCGGCATAAATATTTTCTAGTCTTCTGCCTCACCCCACACGACCCTTGCTAATTTTGCTATCTGTACTGATGGCTCAAAAATTAAAAATGGTGTATTTCTCTGTACTGGCAATGTTAATGGAGCTGTCCATCCCTATTATTAACAGAACAAGGCATTTGGAATATTATGAAAGGGCAACCCATAACATTTAATTTATTTATGTTGCATTTAGACTATCAGCAAGGAGAACTTATAGGTAATTGGCCTCAAATGTCAAAATAGCTTGTTTAGCCACTGGACATGAGTTAGTTAGATGCCATTGACTTCCGATAATTACACAGACAACTGCTTGCTTGAAATAAGTCTTTGACTCAGTCCTTCCATTTTATCTGTTGTCTTTCACTTCTTCCCTCAACTCTGCCAACTACAGGTAGTCCTCAGCTTACAACAGTTCATTTAGTAACCGTTTGAAGATACAACGGCACTGGAAAAAGTGATTTATGACCAATTTTCACACTTATGACCATTGTAGCATCTCCTTGGTCATGTGATCAAAATTCAGATGCTTGGCAACTGACTCATATTTATGACGGTTGCAGTGTCTCTGGGTGATGTGATCACCTTTTCCAACCGTCTGACAAGCAAAATCAATGGGAAAGCCAGTTTCACTTAACAACCTTGTTACTTAACAATTGCAGTGATTCTCTTAATGATTGTGGGAAGAAAGATCATAAGATAAGGCAAAACTCACTTAATACCAGAAATTTGGGGGTCAATTATAGACGTAAGTCAAGGACTCCCTGTATAATCATTTTTTTAGTCAGGGATGTTGAGTGCTTAGACCAGGGGTGTCAAACTGCCGGCCCGCGGGCCGGTTTCATCATACCGGAGCCGCGCTCACCCCATTGCCGGCAATGGCAAAAACGCTCCGATATGTTGCGCAACGTCACGTGACGTCGCGAGTTTGACATGTCTGGCTTAGACACTATTTTCTGTTCTAGCCTTGAAAGTTAGTTGCAGTTAGGTTTAATAGGTGCCTGAAGCACACTTAGGTATTTATTGTTATTGTTTCACTATACGGCTATCCTAAATTTTGCAAATTTTCTAAAGCAGCTTTTCCCAGTTTAGATGCATGGAACTACAGCTCCCAGAATGGTGAATCAAAAATTTTGTCAGCTGTAAGTCCAGCATATCTGGATTTCATATCAAGGGACATCACTCTAGTGAAACCTCATGTCCTTTTTAGAAAACCATTTTTCAATTCTGGGATTAAAATTAGCATATTCAAGCGAAACACTATTTGATAATACAGATTTTAGGGTTTATTTCAAATCAGATTTATTTTTATTGCTGCAACTTTACCTCACTGTGTGGTAGTCAGGCCATATGCTATACTGTTGTTTTGCTAACCTTCTCTGATGATGCCTTTCCATAAAAAAGAAAAGAGAGTAGACTTGAGCCACATTAGCTATGTCTTCTTAGATCTTCAAATAAGATCTATGTCTTGTTTGGTCTTCAAGTGGAGACCCAGTTCTTCCCAGAAAATATAAACATCTTTTGGAAACATTGAACCTGTGCTTTATTTATTATGTTAAATATTTATGCCGTACTCTCAATGTTGTTAGAGCAACTGCAATGGTATGTGGGAATAAAGTTTGAAGACAGAAGGAAGAGCTGCAGACTAGGCAATAGTCAACTAAAGGGCAGCTGAGCCCATAGAAAGAATAGGTGTATGACTAATATCTCAAAAGCGACCATCCCTAATTTCTTGAACTATAAAGGTGAAGGGAGAAACATCTACTTTCAGACCTAAAAGATTCTGTTAATGTAACAGAGTAATGATAGAGCTATGTCTGTACTACTTTACAAGGTTGACAGTCACTCACACAGTTCAAAACAAAAACTGGTTAAGATGCTAAATCTGGACCAGGGAAAGCTGAACCAAGGAAACCCAGATTCAACTTCCTATTCAGGCACTGAGTTCATTTGAGTGTCTTAGAAGGGATCTTTCAGTCTAGTGTCTCTGGTGATGGAGTTGCAATCAATCAATTAAAGTTGGTGTTGGCTTCACAACATTTTGGAGCTCTTTACTCGGAATTACTAGGGTTTTATTCTAATCAACATTCATAGGGTTATACCGTAAACAAGTGCCAATTTATCATGTTATCCTGCTTCAGGGCAAAACTGGAATGCCTGATGTGATTCTTTGATAATAATTCAGTTGCTGTCAGGATACTAACCATGTCTAAGCTAAATAACAATGTTAGGTATTCTCTGCTCAGAACAGAGCGTTTTCCCCTGTTCGGCTGATAAGCAAACAATTCAATTTTTGCATGCTCCGTGTAAAATGAACTAAATATGATTACCGTACATAAGCTAACATAACTACAGGTAGTCCTTGACTTATGTCCACAATTCAGCCCAACATTTTTGTTGCTAAACAAGACAATTGTTAAGTGAGTTTTGCCCCATTTATGATCTTTCTTGTTAGGCGAATCACTGCAGTTGTTAAGTGAGTAACATGGTTGTTAAGTGAATCTGGCTTCCTCATTGACTTGGCTTGTCAGAAGATCACAAAAGGTGCCCAGATTCTTAATTTTGATCACATGACCATGGGGATGCTGCAACAGTCATAAGTGTGAAAAACGTTCCTAAGTCACTTTTTTCAGCGCTGTTGTAACTTTGGACGGTCACTAAATGAACTGTTGTAAGTCAACGACTACCCGTAGTTGTGAATAACAGAACATATTAATATATGGAATGTTAGTGCTTCCTTGTATTTCAGTCTCATGGTTTCAATCTCTTTATTTCAGATTCTTAACCTGAACAGAAGACCATTACACCTGTGCTGTGGATGTTAAGCCTTATGTATGGCGCGGTTAAAGTTACAACCTGTCACCTCAGCCTTCCTCCGGTTTGGGCTTTTTACTTTTATCCTGTTTTTACATGGTCTACAAGTAGATGCTGGCACGGGGACAGATTCACCAAGCATAGGACATAACACCACATGCTCAGGTTCTTCTGAGTGCAAAGAGGGTGTTATCTTGCCAATATGGTATCCAGAAAACCCATCTTTGGGGGACAAAATTGCCAGAGTTATTGTTTATTTTGTGGCACTCATATATATGTTTCTTGGAGTTTCTATCATTGCCGATCGTTTCATGGCCTCCATAGAGGTCATTACATCACAGGAAAAAGAGATTACGGTTAGGAAACCCAATGGAGAAGCCATCACCACCACCATCCGAATATGGAATGAAACTGTTTCCAATTTGACCCTCATGGCTCTTGGTTCCTCTGCCCCCGAGATCCTTTTGTCATTGATAGAGGTATGTGGTCATGGATTCATTGCTGGTGAGCTGGGCCCTTCTACCATTGTTGGGAGTGCAGCTTTCAATATGTTTATCATCATAGCCATCTGTGTCTATGTCATTCCTGATGGGGAGACGAGGAAGATAAAACATTTGAGAGTTTTCTTTGTCACAGCGGCATGGAGCATCTTTGCCTATATCTGGTTATACATGATCCTTGCGGTCTTCTCTCCAGGTGTGGTTCAGGTATGGGAAGGCTTGCTCACTCTGTTTTTCTTCCCTGTTTGTGTCATCCTGGCTTGGATTGCAGACAGAAGGCTGTTTCTCTATAAATATATGCACAAAAAGTACCGTACTGACAAACACAGGGGTATTATCATTGAAACAGAAGGGGATCACCCCAAAGGGATTGAAATGGATGGTAAGATGATGAACTCCCATTTTTTAGATGGGAACCTAGTGCCTATGGAGGGGAAAGAGGTGGATGAGTCTCGCAAAGAGATGATCCGGATCCTCAAGGACCTGAAACAAAAGCACCCAGAAAAAGACTTAGATCAGCTGGTAGAAATGGCCAACTACTATGCTTTATCCCACCAGCAAAAAAGCAGAGCATTCTATCGGATTCAGGCTACCAGGATGATGACTGGAGCAGGAAATATTCTCAAAAAGCATGCAGCTGAGCAAGCCAAAAGGAGTACTAGCTTGCATGAAGTACGGCCAGAGGAGCCAGAAGAATTCATCTCCAAAATTTATTTTGACCCTTGTTCCTATCAGTGTCTTGAGAACTGTGGTGCTGTCCTCCTAACTGTTGTCCGGAAAGGAGGTGATGTTTCCAAGATCATATATGTGGATTACAAAACAGAAGATGGCTCTGCTAATGCTGGGGCTGACTATGAATTTACAGAGGGGACAGTTGTTTTGAAGTCTGGGGAGACCCAGAAAGAGTTCTCCATAGGGATCATAGATGATGATATCTTTGAAGAGGATGAACACTTTTTTGTGCGTCTTAGCAACCTACGGGTGATTGATGCAGAGGAACCTCCTGAAATCAACAAACTGCCATATCCCAAGGCCATACTGATCTCACCTTGTGTGGCTACTGTGACTATCTTAGATGATGACCATGCGGGCATCTTCACCTTCGAGTGTGATGTGATACATATCAGTGAGAGCATTGGGGTGATAGAAGTGAAAGTTCTTAGAACATCCGGTGCCCGGGGTACAGTCATAGTCCCCTTTAGAACAGTTGAAGGAACAGCAAAAGGAGGAGGAGAGGATTTTGAAGACAGTTATGGAGAACTGGAATTCAAGAATGATGAAACTGTGTAAGTAACCAATTTTCATTATTTTAATAGTCATTTGTATTTAACCCGACAATTTTCATCCATCGCAGGTAAACATGGGCAATGTGGACTGTCCTCTTTTCTCCTCTAGTTTCCATACTTACCTCCTCTACATAAGAACCTTGTAGCAGGATCTAGTTCCTTCTCTTTCTAAGAGATGAATTAATGGATACATAGAAGCTTTTTGATGGCCTAAATAGCTTAACAGTTGCCTAATATGTATTTTAAAGAATCTGTTAAGATTCAATACCAAAACACTTCAAAATTTAAACCAATAGAATCTTGATCATGTTAACTGCATGTAATTAATGGATTGAATTATCCTTGGCCATCAAAACCTTACATTACGAAACTAATCTAGGATTCCCCAATTTGTTGCCTTCTAGATATGCTAGATTTCTTTTCCTGTGAATTATACTGACTGGGAATTAGGAAATTTAAAATCTAACACATCCAGAGGACATCCAGTTGGGGAAGGCTGTTCTCAGTTAGCTATTCGTTTCATGAACCAAATCAATAATTTCTTTAAAAAAAAACAGTAATCGTTCCATACTGTTGATTGCTTAGAGAAGAATCTTTCAATCAGTTTTCAAGAATGGACTCATAATTTTCATATAGTAAATTAGTTTTTTTTTTATTATAATGGGATTCTATATTACTAAATAATGATACAGTATACCATATTACTATATTCATCTCTGACACAGCAGATCCTGTAAACAAATTCCTCCATTAGCGAAGTCTGCTTGGACATTAATTACAAACATTCAACTGACAAAATTTGGGCACATGCTCCTTTTCTATTGCCACTTTCTTTTGATTCAAAGGATTTTTATTTAAATGTTGAAGAGGAAAGAATTAATATGCCTCCAATGTAATCATCTCTTTCAGGAAAGCCTTAATAATAGTCTTCTAAAAACAACACAACAGGACATTCCATGGACATGCTTTCCTCTGCATATCTCTACTGTCTATTCTAGTTGACGTCTGTGTGAGATTCTGTTGTGGAATGCATGCAAATTAGCATCCTGTCCTCACCTTGTTCAGGAAAAAGCAGATAGTTCAGTGATTTTACATGATAAAAGGCATCACTAGTAAAGTAGGACATTATATCTGCCTTTAATCTCAGAGAACTCTTGCCAGTTACCGTGGAATGACCACACCGAGCTAAACTGATTAACATTGTAACTTGATTTAACACATTTCCTATGCTCTGGTAAGCAAAGGTCTTAAGCACTATAGAAACGATACCGTGGCATTTTTTAAAAAAATCTGTGCCTGCCCACTGACATCATAGCAAATTACATCACACATGCTCACTGCATTTTCATGGTTAATTACCTTAATTACCCGGCCCTAATTTTTTGTTCCTTCAGGGGGAGATTCTGCATGTTGTGCTACATCAGATGTGTCAAATAGTCGCTGGTTTGTCACAGAAACACCAGATTATTCAGACCAAGGAGTTCCGCTTGCAAGTGGCTTTCACATAATAATTCATTACTCTTTCCCACATTGATTAAGCTTCTACTGATGTTCAGCTCATTCGCAAGAGGATTTAAAGGTACCTGGACATAAGGTGTGGGTCTGAAGGCCTGGGCTGTAAGCTGCTGCCCACCCCTGGTATTTCATATATGATCAAAAAGCAAGAGAGCTTCTGTGTGAATGTAGTTAGGTTCCTGGCTGAGCTGAGGTTTCTTAGTTGTGTTCAAGCAAACCTGAATAGAAGTCCTTTAAACCATTATGCTCAGCTAAGAGATGATGGGTTTTTTTGTGTACACCCACATACTCACAATGAACATCCACAAGGTGTATCATGTTAGTACTTTCAACATCCCAAGTTCTACAAAAGATTTACCAGGGAATAGATTTTGGCCTCCTTGGGGATATATTATACCAGTTCTTCACAAGCGATTGACCAGAGATGATTGCAGTGGACGCATTTTCTTAACCCATAAGTGGCAACAAGGGGGGGAATCTCATTAAAATACTGAAAGAGATAAAACAATTTTGATTCTTTAAAATATACTTCCCTGGGAGGAATACCAGGGGGGGAAAATCTAAAGCAAAATTTTGAAGGAAGCTGATCCTGCCACAGTTCTTACTTATTGCTTCTGTAACTCTAGTATGGTCAAAGTTTCCTCACCTACATTTGGGCTGGAAAAATGCACTATTGGCATATAGCTGGTCAAGGTGATTTTCTTGAAACGCATTGTGATTTCATTGGGAATCTAATGTTTACAAATTACTGCTTAATCATGCGGGTAACGTACATTCCACGTTCACTTGCTTCTCCCTACAGAGTTGACAATCTGCAGTTCTTTTGCATGTTTTCAGCTTCACCTCTGTAAGTTCTCTCTTGGATTCTATAGGTATTTTGGGAATACGTATTTTGGGAATATGTGTACCACATACCCATCCTAAAGCTTTAGGTCAGAAAAATTAAATACAATAAAACAAATTGAATTGTAAACACCCAGAGGGGATTCAAGAATTACTTCAAAAGCCCTGTGCATAGAAAAAGATTTCAGTTTGCCACTGGAAAAGGCAGTGCATTGGAGTCAGCAAAGGGTGTTCCAAATTTGGGATGCCACCAGTGAGAAGACCATTTGCAAATGGATCAGCTGTGATCATAGACTGGCAGCCATCATTTCATCAATCTTCTTACAGGTTAGGAGCCTGGAAAAAATCCCACTATCTAAATTCTGCTGATAGCCCTTGAGCCCCCTATCCATCTATGGCAGGCAGGTATAGTTATTAATATTTATTATTAATAGTATCCATATATTAGGTACCCTAAAGCCTTCTTTCCCATGAGCCTGCCTCCCATTAATATGTACTTCAGACCTTCACTCAAATATTTTACCCACTGGAAGTTTTTTTTTCCCTGTTGTCCTTTTTTACTTGAGTTTCCAACAGCAATTTTCAATCCCCCTTTGCTGCCACTAAGACTCAGCACAACAGTAATTCATGTTTGTGTTCTCAAGGCTTTAATAGGAACGGCAGCAGAATCAAGCCCATAGTCTTTGGAAGGGTTTTGTTTGTTTGTTTTTGTTTTTGTTTTTAATCATCTAATGTTCTAAGAGCTGGTTCTTTTAATACTTAGTAGTGCAACACTGGCTGGTATATACAGTTGCAATGCTTTAAAATCTATCAAGTAAGTTTCATTTATTTTAGTGCATATTTTTAAAATTCAAGGGACTTTGGGGCACATATATCTCTAACCTTTTTAACCTGGTTTTTTTTTAAAAATCTTAATAACTGATATGGGGAAAGAAACCTGGAGTGGATCTATTTGGGTTATTTCCTCTTTCTTTTCCTTCATCTCCTTTGCAAATAGACCTCACCTGAATCCTTGCCATCTTTCACCACCTCTGTATATTTATTTTTTACCTGAACCTGCCCCTACTCACAGGTTACTCATTCTTGTACTGCATCCTAGATCTCATCCCAAAACTCCTGCAATGCTCAAGAAACCGCCAGAATGCTTTCCTAGAAGATAAAAAGGGATTTCTTAAGACGTGTCAGTGAATAAATGATACCCCAAAACTGAGAGTAGGGAAATAACTGAGTTATGGCAACCCATTTGGCATGGCAAGCCAAGTCTTGTCTTCGCCATTTCCTTCGGTTTCAGTGTTTTATGTCTGGTTGGATGCATTGATCTCAATGAGGATTTTGCTATTGTGTTCACATCTGTAGCTTCATACACATATGCTTCTTAATCAGTGAAAATTGTTTAAGGGGAAAGTGGAAGTATACTTCAGTTCCTGGCCCTACCATCCTTCTTAAAAGTGTACATTTGTAAAAGCAGATCTGTTATACCTATGTAGGCTTTGTATGCACTTCAGAATTTGTGCCAGTTGGGTAGGGAGACTGCTCAGATGGTTGCAGGGTTGATGATAGAGATGTAACTTGTGGGATCTCAGCTTTTCCTTGCTTATATTAGGGCTTATTTTATTGATTTTATTGGTTGAGTGCATTGGTTACATAGTACGGTAATATCGTAGCTCTAGTAATTTTATAACATTAGCTTTCAAAGTAAGTATGTAGTATGCCCTTGGTTTTGCTAATAAAATTCATGGTCCCATTACAAGAGTAGTATTAAAGTTTAATATTAAGAACCAGTCTTCAGTATTAAACTTGGAGACAAGTTGGCAATTAGCCCAGTGAATGAAATGACCATCACTAATCTTTTGCATGAAGTCTATTATTATTTCTTAATACTTGTTATATATTCAGAGCTGTAGACTAAAAGTCCAACTTAGATAGCTGACACCTCTGTCTCTAACAATTTTCTTCCATCAGCCAGCCAGATCAGGCCCTTGATTTACTGGGAAGCTGAGAGTGATAACAACTGATGCAAGTAAAGAACTAGAATGAAGATTGAGAATGGATTAGGGTCGATGTGTGGAAGAAGGGAGTGGAAAGTGATTACTTCTCAACCTCCACTGTACTTACACTGTATAAGCAGAAAATCACTTTTCGGCACTCCTTTGACCTCCTTTATTCATAGGGGGAACCAGAAAAGTCAGTGCTATAGCATTCTGCTATAATTCTAAATCTGTCAATTCTAATATTGGGATAGGTCCCACAGATATTATCTGGACATATTTATTTTTGATGATGATGATGATGATGATGATGATGATGATGATGATGATGATGATGATGATGATGATGATGATGATATCCATTCAATTGGCGACTCTAAGGGCCAGGTCTCCCCACATCTTCTGATCTTGCACTATTTCTTTGAGTTTTTCTATGCTCTGGCTGGTGTCAGCTTTGATGGTGTATTTATTTGTTTGTTTGCTTGTTTGTTTGTTTATTTTATTATTTATTTATTTAGCTGCCCATCTCACTAAATATGACACTAGTGGCATAAAACCAATAGCAACTATTTAAATCCTTTAAAAAAGTAAATATAAATGAAAATATCCATATAAACATAATACACTCATCATGCAGGCCTCCACTTGGCATCCTCAAGGTTTCTGGAAGAACCATGTTTTCAAATCCTTCTGAAAGGTTAATGGGGATGGAGCTAATCTCACCTTGGGGGGGGATAATAAGCCACAGCAGAAAGGGCATGGTATCCATGTCCCTTCAGATGAAGCTTTTTGGCAGATGGGATCCGCAACATATGCCTCCTTCTGGACATGATGGACAGGTAGATGTGATCAGGAAGAGGAGGTCACTCAAAGAACCTGAACACATGCCATATAGGGCTTTAAAGGTCAAAATAGCATCTTGAATTGTACTTAGAAGCAAACAGAGAGCCAATGCAGCTCTTCGAACAGAGGTGTAATGTGCCATCCTAGAGACGCATATAATTGTCCATGCAACTACATTCTGCATCAGTTGAAATGTCCATATACTCTTCAAGAGTAGCCCTATGTAGAGGCCATTACAGTTATCCACTATGGAGGTGACTGGGGTATAGGTGACTATGAGTAGAGCAGTGGGTCCCAGAAAGGTATAACCGGTGCACAACATGAAGCTGTGAAAGGCGCTCCTAGCTATGACTTCTACCTGCTCCTTGAGCAAGAGTCATAAATCTAGAACTACTTTCAGACTGTGCACTGGGTCTATAGTGTAAAATGGTAACGTCCCAGGTCCAGAAAAACTTAGTTCAGCGGTTCTCAACCTATGGGTCGCGACCCCATTTGGGGTCGATCGACCATTTCACGGGGGTCGCCAAGCAAGGCTGTCCGCCATTTTTTCCCCCTTTTCCGGCGGGTGCCTTACCTCCCTTGGGCTGGGCCAGCTGGTGGTCACCCTGCTCCGTCTCTGCCGCTTGCCAGCTACGCCTCAGCTGGCGCAGGGGGCAGAACCCCCCTGCGCGGCGCTCCCGGGCAGGGAAAGTCCTCGACTTACGACCGGTTGGGTAGTCCTCGACTTATGACCGGTTTAGTCCTCGACTTACGACCGGTTTAGTCCTCGACTTACGACCGGTTTAGTCCTCGACTTACGACTGGTTGGGGGTCGCGGCCTTAAAAAGGTTGAGAACCACTGCCTTAGTTTTCTTTCTTTTTATTTTCTTGTACCTTTTTCTTTCTTTTTTCTCTTTTTTTTAGATTTGTCTTTTGATTTATGCAAAAAATAATAAACATAAATTAAAAAGAAAAGAACTTGATTAGAGTTCTGCATATTCACTTCTAACCCAATTGACATAATCAATATTAGAACTGGTGTTTCTGTCTGTCTGTCTGTTTTCTACATCTCATCATTTGGCTTGCTGGAGGCAAGAGCGGTCAAGTATGAGGGGTGCCAGGGTAGGGGGACTCATTCAAAAGGTCGGCCAATTGAAACCAAATGCCCACAAATATCTGTCCATGGAAAGGAAAGCAATTGGTGCTTGTTTTCCTGGTTCCGGTGGGAGGGATAAAGAAGTAGGATAAAGAAATGACCACCAATCAGAGGTCATGATAACTACAGTTCAGACAAAACAGCTGGCCATCATTGCTGATAAGTAATGCAACTACCTTTTTAAGGTAGTTGCATTAACCCACTATTTTTAACAAAACTGTTTCAAATGTGAAATTATGATAATTTGAAGATAAATACTTAAATTAATACATTCCCGATATTGAAATGAGTGGATAATTTTTACATGGGATATGTGATAAAAGCACTGATACTTTAGTCAGAGTCACATATTTCTATTGTGTAATGTTTTTATACCAGAAAAGCTGTTGAATATCAAGGTGGAAGTTTTATTATTAAGTATTGGCTTGACATTCTCCATGCTGGATATGTTCCAAAAGTTGTAAATCTGATATGCTTTCTTCTTTTCTTAGGCGGTAATATCTGTAAAAAATACCTATTTCCTTCATTTGATTTTCACTGCATATTTGCTGCATAGAACTATGAGTATTAATTGGCTGCAATAAGTGGAAGAGAGAAATGTGATTTATAAGTGTTGAATTCTTCTTTACAACAGGTCTTCAAACAGGCTGCTTGGTCAGCTTCAGAGATTCCTGCACTGACCAGAGGGGTTAGACTAGATCAGGGGTCTTCAAACTTGGCCCTTTTATGACTTGTGGACTTCAACTCCCAGAATTCCTCAGCCAGCATGCCTGGCTGAGGAATTCTGGCAGTTGAAGTCCACAAGTCATAAAAGGGTCAAGTTTGAAGACCCCTGGACTAGATCATCTCTTAAGATTTCTGTTTCTATGACCTGATTTAATTTTATTCATGTACTGGTTAATTATATTCCTGCTTTTCCTCCCAGAGCTTTAAATGGCATTCATAATTTTCTCTTATCAATATTATCCTCATAAAAAAATTCTGAGGAAGGCTAATTTGAAAGATCACTAGTGATAGAACCAAAGTGAATTGAGGGTGACTTGAACCCTAGGTCTAGACTGTTAATTGCTGCACTTATATAGATTGCATAGGTTTGAAGCATACGGTGGATGGCTTGCAAGGAAATTAGGAGTTATTTTCAGAATTGTAAACTCAGTCTACTGAAATTAGATACCCTGACAGTTTCTAAAAGTAGAGACATGCTGATCTGCTCTGTGACCTCTTATAACGGGTCTTCAAACTTGGCCCTTTATGACTTGTGGACTTCAACTCCCAGAATTCCTCAGCCAGCATCCACAGTCATAAAAGGGCCAAGTTTGAAGACCCCTTTCTTATAGCTTTAATGATGGGGACTGATGAAAAGTACATGGAATGAAGGAGAATAGTGTATGGATGGATCTCTGGTGTCTTCAATTCAAGGCAACTCCCAAACAATCTGTGACTTGAATGAAATATGTCAGCAGAGAATATGTGAGGAGCATTCTAAGCATTAAAAGACCTTGGCGGGAAGACTATGAGATTAATTCTCATAGGAAGGACATGAATTTGCATAACCATAGAGAGAGCAAGCCCTAATATGCCATTTTTGATGCAGACTAAACAATTAGTTTGTGGTTGGTGCAGTTTCAGTTACTCTTCATTGTGGTATGAAATAATCTTTCTATCTGGTGTACCTTAGCAATATGTAATGGTGTGCTCCCTTCAGGTATTTTAGAAGTGTGGGCAAAAATATTTTTGCTGACTTCTTTTTGTTATCAGAAAAGTTTAATTTTGCTTTGTAATCTTAGAGTTAGAAGGTTTTCCCTCCTCAGTTGAAAGGTTCTCCACACCTCTGAGTCTTGCTTTCGAAAGAGAGTGTATAGTAGGTCTAATTTTGCTTCTGCAAGTGTTGTTGCTGGCCACTAGTTTCACGAAATCTTCAGGCAACTTCTATTTTTGAACTGAAGAACTTGGCAGCCCATGTTTATCCTTATGAATTCTTCCATTCATTTTGATCTGCAGAAGAAATATTCATTAAGGCCTTGTGTCAATTGAATAGAAGGATTTCATGACAGTGATTCTTAAATTGCAGTTGTATAATCTAATCGTAATCATCTCAATTAGATATTGCTGCAGATTTTGGGAGAGCAAAGGAATAAAGGGCTTTTTAAAATCCCTCTGCCTTTCAATCAGACTTTCGTAATTAATATACATGCTCACACATTATTTCTCTGCTTGTATGAGGGTGGGGTTAAGGGAGAAGTAGAGAAAGATTTTCCCTAATCCTATTGAAATATCAACATGCCTATATGAGATGCTTATTTCTTAAAATGCATAAATCTGCCAAGATTAAATAATTCAAAAGGCTATGTTGAACTTCCCAGTAGAATACTTTATAGCAGAGATCAAGGATCTTTTTAAGTAGTGGATGCATTTAAAATCTTGAGATCTTGCTCAATTGGCTCAATTTGCCAAATGGCTGTATAGGAAGATTTGCCCATCTACAAAATGACTGCTCTGAGGAACATAAGTTAAAGCAGAATGCTGTCTGCCATTAACTCTAGCCTCCCACTCCCACCAGGATGTGGTCAGAAGAAAATAAAATCTCATACATTAAGTTGGATGAAGTAGAAATGTAGATGAACAGTGCCCAAACCCCATAGTGGTTTCAAAAGCCAGTGTTAACCATCAGGAATAGTCTAGATATAGACCACCACTGTGAATGCCAGCTCTATCTGTATTGTACAGTTAAATTAACAGAATCTTGCAAGTCTGAAGGTGTTTCTCCCTTCCTTACCTTCTACTCTCTGGAAAACTAGGGACGGTCCCTTCTAAAACACTTCCCATACTCCCTCCTTCTATGGATGGAGATATCTTTTATATGATGATTATCTAATCTGAAGTTCTTCCTCCAAGATCATTTCTGCATACCATTATACCATCAAATTCATCCATTAGTGCAGTCAATGCTGTCTCAATATTCTGCCTGCAGACAATCCATTTTTTCCAGGGTTTTCTACAGTTGCAACACAACCACTTTCTCAGCAATCTTCCCTAAAAAGGAAAGGTTGGAGAGTGATTGGCCAGCAGTAAATTCTTGAGGATGGGGCACACACAGATTTCAAGGCTGGCACAACCATCTTCTTTCTCAAAGAGGATGACCCTACTGCATGGACTCCTCCTCCTCCTCCTCCTCCTCCTCCTCCTCCTCCTCCTCTTCTTCTTCCTCCTCCTCCTCCTCCTCCTACTCCTACTACTCCTACTACTACTACTACTACTACTACTACTACTGCAACTAAGGTTTGATATCTTACTTGAATTTTGAACTGAACAAATGTTCTTTTGGAATTATACTTCTCCCCTCTTCCCACTGCCCAAAATCCCTGCACATTTTGTGCTGGATTGCACCATGAATAAGAACCAGACTAATATTTAAAATGGAGCTGATCTCAATTAATTCACATACCATAGAATTATAGGGATCTAATGGGGCATTAAATCTAGTTCCTGCTCAGTGCTGGAGTCCAAATTAAGACCCCCGTAGACAGATATTGACTCTCAGCATGAACATATTCAGTGAACATGTTCACCATCATTCTTAGAAACTGGTTCCATGATAAAACTGCTGGTATTAAAAAAATGTTCTACCATTCTGCTAGAATCTGCCTTCCTATAGACCACTATTTTGTCTGGGATAATAAAGAACAAAGTATGGTGTTGTTCTCCTTGGAGTCACTCAAAGAATCATATTATATCCCCCTCAATAATCTTCTTTCAAGGCTAAATATGTCCCAGTATTTCAGTCTTTCTTTTTAATTCCTGATTTACAGTCCCTTGGTTATCTTTGCTGTCTCCAAGTCTGTTCCAGTTTCTCTACATCCTTTTTAATGTACAATGTTTAGAAGGGAATACAATATTCAATATGAGATCTGCTCAATGTAGAATAAAGAGGACCTATTATTTCCTGTGATTTGGAAACTATTTCTTTTAATGCAGCCTAAAATTACACTTGCCTTTTTAGCAGCCATACTTCTTTGCTTATTCATATTCAACTCTAGTATATGCATATTCAGCACATTCAACACCTATTAATACTAAATCAGAGGTTTCCCTTGTTTTATCTTTGCATTTTATTTCTTTTTTCTAAATGAAGAAATTTGGATATGTCTTCATTACAATTCATTAATTTATTTTTAGCCCATTTGTTTATATATAGAGAAAAAATAAAATACAAAACAATAGAATAAACAAGCAAAATGAAACAAAACAAAAGTATACATTCAATCCTAACAACAAGGAAAAAAATAGTGTACAAAAAAAGAAGAAAAAGTGGTCAATTAAATTTAACATTTAAATGTAGGATCCGCCCTGGCTGGGTGCTAAAAGAAAAGAAAAAGCAGTAAATTCTCCTCCCCTTTTATATATATAGATACATACATGTAGATGTATCCAGTTTACGATGGAGGAAGAGAGCCAGGGTACCCTGGCATTCCTGGATGTATTGGTCCATCGACAGCCAGATGGAACTTTGAACACAAGGGTATACCGGAAACCAACGCACACAGATAGGATCCTCCATTATAAAAGCAATCATCCGGTGGCCCATAAAGTCAGCTGTATTAGAACTTTATTCAAACGAGTGCATTCCCACTGTAGTACGGTTGGAGCAAAGAAAGAGGAGAGAGACCATCTCTTTCGTGTGTGCAAGCGCAATGGGTATCCAACAAGGTTCGTTAGGCGTCACAGTGTACCACCTGAACCTAGAAGAAACCCACCAACGAATGAATTGGCATCACGGCCGACGCTGGTCACCCTCCCATACATCTGCAATGTCTCAGAAGCAACAGCTAGGCTATTGGCACCACATAACGTGAAGGTAGCCCATAGACCCAACCAGACACTCCGAGCTGCGGCCATGCGCCCCAAGGACCCACTCCCCAACATGGAGAAGTCGGCAGTCGTGTATAGAATTGACTGCAGGGACTGTCCTAGTAACTATGTTGGGGAGACCTCTAAGAGGGTGAAAACCAAGGTCCATGAACATAAGTTAGCAATAAAAAGAGGCGAATGCCATTCCCAGATATGGGCGCACATGGCGGAGTCCGACCATCGGTTTGACTTCGACAATGTACGGGTTTTGGCTAACGACAGCATGAAAGGGGGACGCCTGCTGAAGGAAGCGTGGCTCTCGGACAGGGATTCAATTAATCGGCACATTGATCTCTGTCCAGCGCACTTAGCGCTGAGGGCATGGAGTGTGGGCAGCAACCCCCCGTCCCGCTGGAAGCGCCGTAACAACGCAACGGAGAGGCCAGCAGAATCAATAGAGAAAGCCACAGGAAGAGCATCTCCTCCCCCCCAACCGCCCCCAGGCACCCGGGCACAATGGGGATTACGGGCAGAGAATCCCATCGCCAGGAAAGGTATGCGCTCCTGAAGAACGCAGGGACCGACGATGAGGGAGGGCGTAGGAGTGACGACTGACTTACCAGGAGTCTCCTCCCCCCTCCCCCCAAGGCACCGGAGCAAGGCGGCACCCCCCAATGAAGGAACAACATCGGAATCGAGTCACCGAGCACTCTCAGCTGGAACCAGTGACACCCGTGCGGAGAGCATGCGCAACGGACTGGCCAAGACTGGGTCGTGCGGGGACGACAGGACGGAGGCTGATAGGAAGGAGGGGGGTCCCGGAACGATAGTCACCCGATCGCGTACAAGGAAGGAGGAGGTGATCCCGCCAAGCCGCCCTGCAGCGGCGACCCGACCACCCCACCCCGCGGCTCCAATCGGTTTGAGCCAGCAGGAAGCACGGAGCAACCCCCAGAGCGCTGACGGCCGAGTCGGGAACGGCAGGCATGAAGGGGGGAGAAAAAACTTGGACAGAATAGCATCCGTGGAGTGGGTGGGCACGGGAAGGGGACTAGCGAAGAGAAAGAAGAAGCAGAGGGAGGCAACGGTCCTAGGCAGCCCAGGTGGAACAAGCAAAAGAATGACAAGGGCGGACTGCTGAGGGATATAGGAGATACGGGAGATACGGCTAGAGAAAAAAAGGGGGGGAAGCGCCTACAGGAGCTGCAGCAGGGTGGATGGGATCAGCCAGGCTCCAGAGAAGTGAACAGGTACCCCGGGTCTGGTGGATTCGATCGTTGCAGGGGGTAGGAGGGCAGGATCATGCGGTCAGGCGGTGCGGGGGATACGGCCAAAGAGGATAGGAGGGGGGAATGTCCCATCTGCTCCCAGCCCAAGCGAAAATGAGACATGTGAAGTCACACACACAAGCAGGAAATGCAGGGCAGGAACAGCTGGTAATGCAAAAGCTACCATTGGAACGCAGCTTACACAATTAGGATCAGTGACGAGGTCCAGGGGCCGTGTGCAGGCTCTACTCAACCTATAAAAGACTCTCCCATAGACTGGCTTCTTAAGTCCTGATGATGTCAGCAGTGGCTGACGAAAACTTGGCGTTTGTAAATTTGGTATTAAACTTTTATAGTTTAAGGATTCTCCCTGGTGTTCACTTTTATTTATTTATTCATACATACATACATACAGAAAGAAGAAAAGCAGTCAACAGGTTGAGCTAAACATTACACTAATTTTCAAATCCCTCTGTTAACCTTCTGTTATTATATTTAGCTTGTAGATAGTCTGATTTCTAAAGGTAAAGATAACCCTTTCCAGCTTATCCCAGTGAAAGGGAATATTATTTTGTTTCAGGAGATCTGTCAGGAAAAAATATTCTTTACATTTCTTTAATATTTATATTTTCTTATAAATTGGATCATAACATCTCTTGGCAGTTGTCTTCTGGCCGCATATGCTGAATTTATTCTGTAAATCTTGTCTATTTCTTTAGAGAAGTTTACTTTCTCATCATTAAACCATTTAGTCATTTCTATTTCAATTACATCACTTAAGTTGCGGATCTGCTCAGGAATTCCTCTGAGGCGCAGAAAAACTCCTTCAGTTTCAAATCCAATAACAGTAAATTTTTGTTAAGAAGGTCTATCCTTGTATCTGTCTCATCCATTCTAATCTGTATATTTTAAATATCTTCTCAGTTCTTCCGAGTCACGTTTTAATTCCTTCAATTTCTTCTTAGGAGCATTGTTGCAAATATCCTCTCTTATAACCAGTTGCTGGCAGCAGAAAAAGAAGGCAAAAATACAGGGTTCTCTTTTCAAGTTCGGATAAGGAGTTCCAAAAGCAAAACTAAGCAGCTGACAGGAGAAATAGCGTTGATATACAAACTCACAGAGTGGGGGGGGGGGGAGAGAGGTTTCTAAGCTTTTAACGTAGAAAGCCAAGAATTGTATGCAGAGTGCAGAAGAAACAGAATAAAGATATAAAGTCTTTTCAAGTTGATAATATATACAGTCTTTTTGGTAGAAGGTCAATATAGTTAAATCAGTAACTCATTTTCTCAGTAATCTAAAAAAAACAACTTGTTGCCATTTGGCTTTTCCATACAGAATGATTAATTATTTCAAGACACTCCTACAGTGTTATTAAATTGGTTAGAGTCCACGGGAGGGAAAGCATCTAAATTCCAGCACATAGCCAGCAATTAACATGCAAAGAGTAGAAAGAAAGAAAAAACATTGCAAAGCATGAAGTTTTTGAAGACATTGGCTGGCCAGACATGATGTCAGTCCTCTTCTCTGGCAAACTTACCAGGGAGAAAAAATTCGCTGAATATTCACACACACCCAAACACCTCCGGTCAAGGAATGCCATCCAAGAAGCTTCAGTGCGATTCCATGCCACTCCTTTTCTAATCCAGGAGTGAAGTAGATACAGAGACCTGCTCTGCAGCTATCAAACCAGCCATTCGTCTAGCAGAACAAAGATACGTGCTGCTAGTTCAGAGCACCATACAGCGTGGAGTCAGCCCATTTCTTTATCAAGATCATTTTTAATTTTATTTCTGTCTTCTAAAATAATAGCTGTCCCCCCCCCAGTTTTGTTTCATATGAAAATTTGCTCTGAATTTTCCACTTTGGTGGAGAGAAGAACTCAATATTAATTTTCTGCCCTGTGAACATTTTAATTGCTTTGAAGCTGAAAAAGTGCTAAGCAAGCAATTTATCACTTATGTTTAACATTTTCCTTTCCTTTAGTTTGCATATTGTTGGAAGTAGATCCGCTTTAAAACTAGCCATTCGTTTCACTGATCCAAATCATTAATAAAAATAGATATTGAAGATTGCCAAGACTTAATTCTGTGGCACACCACATGATACATCACCCCAGTTTAAGAGAAAAAAATTGAGAAACTCTTTGGATGTAAAGGTCTTAAAGCCAACTGAAGATCATCTAATAAACATGATGCTAACTGGAGCATCATGGGATAGCCTTTATTGGGGCTGCTGTAGTAAATGATTCTGGCAGTGGAGAGGAAATAGTACTAGATGTTCTACTGTTTGTGGTCCCTTCCAACCCTTACATTCCACAATTCTCATAGATGAAATGAGCAAATGAGTAGCGGCATCTTTTGACTATAAAAAGATGTTTTGTCTGTTTTTTTTAAAAAGGAAAGCTAAGAATCTGGGTCATACCACTTGTTCAGGGTGAGTGGCTGCTTTTTTTGTTCATCCTTGCAGATGAATTGGAAAAATCTTCTGGACTGTCAACCTACCCACACCATAGAGTGGTGTGCTTATTCAGCATCCAGTGTTTTTTAATGGAGACCGGGGCATTCTGAAGCATACTGATCTGTTCCTGCTCAAGGCTATTAAAAAGAGAAAGGCTTTTTGTACATCCATGTGCATACAGGTAATCGTTGACCTACAACTGCAGTTGGGACCAGAATTTTGGTTATAAGTCATGACCAGATTTGATTTTATGACCATTTTTATGGTGCTCACTAAGCAAATCATCTGATCCTAAGTACAAAACAAATCCCCTGAATAGGTGGTCACATGACTGCGGGATGCAGCAGCTGGTTATAAATGTGAGCCAGGTGCCAAGCATCGAAAATGAGGTCATATGACTGTGGTGGCATGACATTTTACAATGGCCAGAAGTGCTGGACAGGCTATGTAGAACCCTTTTCGAGGTCTTTGTAACTCCAAACACTTGTTAAATGACCAGTTCTAAATCAAGAACTATCTGTATCTGCACTGAGAAAATAGTGTTAGACTCCATAGGACTTTGATGCATGCCAATCCTTGGAGCATGAATTTACTGTGTTTCTATAAATATATTTTCACAATATACTAATTTTCCAAAAAAGGAAGGGAGGGAGGGAGGAAAGAAGGAGATAGCATTTCTCCAGCACTGGAGATGGAGGATCCACAGAATGGGTTGAGACTGTATTCCTGCCCAATCAGATCAAGTCAGCCAAAGTTGTCACGCCCTGTCCTGGGCTCCATATCCCAGTCTTGACTTGATCTTGCCCATGGACAGGACGTACAATTCTGGCTCCTAGGTACAGTCTAGACATTTTGTGGATATTCCATCTCCTTCTCTTTATTGGCCCTGTTAAATAATTTGGCTCCCCTTCTTATCAAATTTAACCCCAAAAATTCTGCCAACCTTTTTTCTAGCTCTGTAGTGGGGGGAGTAAGGAATCATAGGAAGCCAGAAGGGGGCCCCTTCTCTCTTCCCTCCCCCCAGGAGCTTTAACAACTTGAGCAAAGGTGGCTGAATTTTTTTCTAGTCTAACGGCTGTTAGACCACAGGGATCCCTCCGGAGCTCGCGGCTGCGGCTCCGACGACCGGCAGGGCCTAAGAGGGAACTGATTAGATACTTCTCAGGGCTATAGAAGTGAAATTCGGCAGCTTTCAGTAGCGAATCGCCCCAATCGGACTCCCGATCAGCACTTACGTGGCTGATTGCAGATTGAAGCAGCGAGTGCGTTTTTCGAGCTGTTTCAGGCTCGCAGCGTGTTCTGGATAGGAGAGAGATTCCCTCAGCCTCCCGAACGACTGTTCTTCGCGCGCGCGGCCGCCATTTTGATACCGCGCGATTGCGAACGGACTAGTCGGTTGGGGCTGACAGAAGAAACAGAACCGAGCACGTTAATACTCCCTGCTCGCCCGTACTGGGGCTCCGTTTCCCCCTCACGGGAGGTCTGTTCTCCTTTCCAAAACCGGAGATAGGTCCGTTTTTTCGAGCGCAGCCGCCAGTTTGAGCGCGGCCACGAGGCTCGAGCCTCCCTCGAAATTCGGAATCGTCATTAGGCCACTATTAGGCGTGGCCGCCATCTTGGATTCACTTGAAAGACGGTTTAGTGAATTCTGATATACATAAATTCAAGAGTGAAGGCCCCACTCGACGAGGCCTTGTAGTCTCCCAGCGAGTGAGCCAAGTCACGAATTGGGGTTTGTTATACCAGTTAGGCCTCAATTCTCCAGACTCTGGCCATCCCTTAGGGATACAGTGAGCCAGTCCTGGCCTACACAAAACTAGATTAAACAGTGATCAATCTAAATTTGCATTACAGTCCCTAATTGACATTCTCCTTCTCAGCCTTGGTGCCTTCTGCTGTCCTTTAGACCTCATTATCGTTTGGGCTCGGAGGAGTACCTTCCTGTGCTCCTGCCTTTAGGCCTCAGGATATTAGGTGGTCCCACAGAGCACCTTTATTATCCTCTTTGAGCAGAGCGGATTCCAGGTATACCTGCTGTGTGTCTGTTCTGTCCGCATAAGAAGTCAGCTGCTCTTACAGTTGTGTCCGGGTTTCCAGACGTACCAGATAGTGCGCCTGTCCTTCCCGTTGACTAAATTTCTCTTGATACCGGGGGGTCCCCACGAGTCCCTGTGTTATCGGAGAATGGAGGCTACTGACCCTCCATCTAGGGGTATTGTCCCCGCTTCAGCGGTCCCCTCAACTTCTGCCCAATCTCCTATGGAGGAATCTAATAAGACCTCATCCAAAAATAAGGTCAGATCCACTAACAAAACCTCCAAGAGGGCAGAGAAACAGGCTAACAGGAGACACCAAGCCTTGGAAAAAGAATTCTCTAGGGCGCAAAAAATTGCTAGAATGGATAATCCCCAAACTGAGGATCTGGCCTATGCCCACATGCCCCTGACATCAGCTGCACGTACTCAACATGGAACTCCGGAAGCTACTTTCACTCCCACAGCAGCTGGGCTTCGTCCAGTTGAGTCTCCTTCCTTCCCTTCAGAGGAGCGATTGGCCCTATTAATTGCGCAGGCGGTTGACCGCGCACTTGAAGCAAGGGCCGTGCCTCCTAGACCGATTGTGCCTCCTAGACCGATAAGTAGTGATCATCTGTCCATGATTGATCAAGGACCTGAGGCTCAGTATGCACCCTCCTCCCCTTCTGGATCTTCATATTCTGAGGGGGTGTCTCTTCAGGCCCAAGACAATGAGCAGGAGTTCCCTATGTCTGATGAGGAGGAATCCTCTACTCAGGCCCCTTCATTCAGTGGTATGTTTAACCCTTCCTCCTTTCTGACCTTACTCCGCAAGGCCTCATCCACAGCACAACCCGGAGCTGAGTCCTCCTTGTCAACTGTCACGGTTTCCCCTGACTCAGAATTTGATCCTAACTTTACTGAGCCAGTGACAACTCATCACCGGATTCCTTGTCCCCCCATGTTTTTGACCGCTGTCAAAAAACAATGGGCAGCTCCGGCTTCCCTTCCTCTCCCAAGTGCCACGGACAAAAAGCTTTACAACGTGGCCAAAGACTTGGAGGAGGCCCTAGAGGTGCCTACTGTGGACGAACCTTTTGGACCCTTAGTTTCCCCTACCACTATAGCGGGAGATGTTTCTGATGCTCTCAAGGCGGATGACCGTAAGTGTGAGTTAGCCTTTCGTAAGACTCACCAGGCGACTGCTTGGGCAATTAGAGCGGCCACTTCGGCATCCTTTTTCAACAGAGCTGCCCACCGTTGGCTTAAACAGCTCCAAGCCCGTACCCCGGAAGATGACATTCAGTCACAACAGGAGCTTAGTAAAATGGTGGCGGCCCTGGAGTACGCATCAGATGCAACTCTCCAAGCCTCTAAGTTTGCCTCCAAGGCCATGGCATCCAGCATTTCGGGACGCCGCATGCTTTGGCTCAAACATTGGCACGCGGATGCCAAGTCTAAGTGGCGTCTGGCGGCGGCTCCGTACCAAGGAGGCAAACTGTTTGGCGAGGCTTTGAACCCCTACCTCACCGAGAATAAGGATAAGCGTAAGGTCCTTAGCCATATTCTCAAGAAACCTGAGAAGCGTCAAAATTATTTTTCCCGTCGACAATCCTTTCGGGCCGGGAACAGGTATAATTACTCACAACCTTTCCGCCCCTTTCCGGCCAGACAGGACAGACAGGACAAGCAGTACGACCGACAGGCAACCAAACCCAGGCAGCAGTTTCAGGGTAAGCGGCCCTTTCGAGGGAGCGGCCAGCCTTTCCGTCGCTCCAGGTGACTCCCTGACGGTCCCTCCCATAGGGGGCAGACTGTCCCTGTTCGCCCACCAATGGGAGGCTACCACCACGGACGCATGGGTCCTAAACACCATAAATTCCGGCCTTTACCTGGAGTTCAACTCCGACCCACCGACCAGATTCATTTCTTGCCCATACCCTCGAAAGCAGGCCAAGAGGGCTCTGATGGGCGAAGCCATCCAGCATCTGCTGGACATACGATCCATAGAAACCGTTCCGGAGGACCAGATAGGTCGGGGATTTTACTCCATACTCTTTGTCGTACCAAAGGCGTCAGGGGGATGGAGGGCCATTTTGGACCTAAAGGCCTTAAATTATCATCTTGTATATCACAAATTCAAGATGCAAACGCTCAGATCCATCTTAGGGAGCGTAAGGAAGGGGGACTTCCTGACGTCTATCGACCTCACGGAAGCATACCTCCATGTCCCCATCTCTCTTGCCCACCGGAGGTTCCTACGGTTCGTATACAAGGGCCGTCATTATCAATACAAGGCCCTTCCCTTCGGTCTTTCATCGGCTCCCAGGGTGTTTACCAAGATCCTGGCGGTCCTAGCAGCTCACTTAAGGATGGTACCTGTCAGGGTCCAGTGTTATCTGGACGACATCCTGATCCAATCGTCTTCCATCCACGCCGGCAGGACAGATCTCAAACTGGTGGTAAAGCTGCTCCAGGACCACGGGTTCTCGGTAAACTTCCCCAAGAGCCACTTGGTCCCCACTACAAGACTACTGCACCTAGGGGCCATTATAGACACGAAGGAGTGTCGGGTGTATTTGTCTCAGGAGCGCAGGGACAATTTGAAAAAGTCCATCCTCCAGATTCGCAGGGGAAGGACAGCGCCCGTCATCAGCTTGTCCAAACTGCTAGGTCAAATGATCTCAACGATCGCAATTGTCCCATGGTCCAGACTTCACTCCAGGGAACTGCAGTGGTTTCTGCTTCCCTTTCAGAGGCAGAACCTCAGCGCCTCTCACCAGAGGGTGAAGCTCACACCTCAGGTCTTGAGGTCTCTCACATGGTGGCTGTCCCCCGCCGTATTCAAAGGGTCGCGGTTCAAGGAACCGGATCGGACACTACTCACAACCGATGCCAGCCTGTTTGGCTGGGGTGCACACCTACAATCAAATTGGACACAGGGTCGTTGGTCCCACTCGGACCTTCGGCACGACATAAATTGGCTGGAGCTTCGGGCTATCCACCTAGCCCTACGGCATTTCCGTGACCTGGTGCGACGGCGTCACGTGCTGGTCCTCACGGACAACGTGACGGCCAAAGCCCATGTGAACAGGCAGGGGGGTACTCGTTCCAAATCCCTTCTAAACGAGTCAATGTTACTGGGAACCTGGGCGGAGCACAATCTGGCTTCCATCAAAGCCGATCACATCTCGGGGAAGGACAATACTCAGGCCGACATGTTGAGCAGGACGACAGTAGACCACTCAGAGTGGAAGCTCCACCCAAGGGTCTTCAAGGAGGCGTGTCACCGCTTCGACCTGTTTGCGTCCCCGGCCAATGCCCAACTACCACGGTTCTTCTCCCGATTCCCGTCTCAAGGAGCGGAACAGACGGATGCGCTCCGCAAGGCTTGGCCCCGGGGTCTGCTTTATGCATTCCCCCCTCTCCCTCTCCTCCCGGCGGTGGTACACAAACTGCTCCGGGAGGAAGCGGAGATTCTGTTGGTAGCCCCTTATTGGCCAAGGAGACCCTGGTTCGCAGACCTGGTGAGTCTCTCCATCTCGGAACCATGGCGAATTCCCCCGGACAGGATATCGCTCAGCCAGGGGTTGATCACCCATCCAGATCCCCAATGGCTCCAGTTAGCCGTTTGGCACTTGAGCGCTCTTACTTGTCACAACAGTCTTGCTCTGTGAGGGTAATTGAAGTAATCCAGGCTTCCCGTCGCCCTTCCACGAACCGCATTTACGAGGCCACGTGGAAAAACTTTTGTGCTTGGATTTCCAGGCGTCACTTGTCACTCTCACAGCTCACTATTCCCCATATTCTGGAATTTATGCTGGACGGCCTGGAGAGGGGACTGGCCCCTAACACTTTGCGCAGGCAAGTAGCGGCTCTCTCTACTGTCCTCACTTGCGAATCCGTAGGTTCCTTAGGACACCACCCGCTGATTCGCTCTTTCCTTAAAGGAGCAGCCAAATCCCGACCACCTACAGTGCATAGGTACCCCTCCTGGGAACTGCCTCGTGTACTTCGGGCCCTGATGAAGCCACCTTTCGAGCCCTTGGCGTCATGCGACCTGTGCCACTTGTCCCACAAAGTGGCTTTCTTAGTGGCCATTACATCAGCTCGAAGAATCTCCGAGCTGACTGCTCTATCGGTCCGCAAGGACCTTTGCATATTCCATTCAGACAGAGTGGTACTTCGCCTTGATCCCACCTTTGTTCCGAAAGTGAACTCACTTTTCCATAGGTCCCAGGAGATTATCCTCCCGGATTTTTGCCCTACCCCTTCGTGTAACCAGGAACGACAATGGCATTGCTTAGATCTCCGCAGGGCAGTCCGTTACTATATTTCACGGACAGCGGATTTCCGCAAGTCAGAGGCCCTGTTTGTATCCTTCCACCCTTCCTCCAAGGGTCGGAAGGTCTCCTCTTCCACGATCGGCAGGCGGATCAGGGCTTGCATCGCAGGAGCTTACCAAGCGGAGTCATTGCCGGTTCCTCAACGAGTGACTGCTCACTCCACACGGAGTGCGTCTACATCTGCAGCCTGGGCCACTCAAGCGTCCATTGAGGATGTCTGCAGAGCAGCCACTTGGTCCTCACCATCACAATTCATTCGTCACTACAAAATAGATAAATTTGCCTTGGCGGAGGCCTCCTTCGGCAGGAGGGTTCTCCAACAAGTGGTACACCAAAGTGTCACTCCCGACCGGTTTACTTCCCACCCTCAGGGACTATAAGCTTTGGTAGGTCCCATTCTGTGGATCCTCCATCTCCAGTGCTGGAGAAGGGGCGTTGTCTTACCTGAACGCCTTTTCTCAGCACGGAGATGGAGGATCCACATCCCTCCCTCAATTTCTGGGGGGTCCTAGTAACTAGGATATTAGTTTGTGAGCCAGTACGTTCTTGGTCAGTCAATGGCTACGCTCGCGTCAAGACTGGGATATGGAGCCCAGGACGGGGCGTGACAACTTTGGCTGACTTGATCTAATTGGGCAGGAATACAGTCTCAACCCATTCTGTGGATCCTCCATCTCCGTGCTGAGAAAAGGCATTCAGGTAAGACAACGCCCCGTTTAGACCTCTATTTTTTTGAAGTATCTTCTGCCTCCATTAAAAATAACATAGAAGTTTTGCTGTTATATTGTTATCTTTTTAAAAAGAACTTAAAGTGAATATTCAAATACTAAAGAGTGATATTTTGCTCTATCTGCCTCCCTTGCCCTCTGGTCAAAGTGTGAGGATTAAGTTCAGGGTGCATCTGTTTTCCCTTAGAGATTGGTTTAACACCTCATTTCCTTTCTTTCCCCCCCCCCAAAAAAAATAATGGATGGATGGATGGAAGCATTTGAGAGCACTGACAAAATGCCATGTGCTGGGACCTCAGTTTACCACTGTAGCATGCTGAAGAGTTTTTAATGTATTGTTTTAAAGTGCAGAGAAACTGATGGTGAGGATGAAATGATGAAATAGAACTGAATATTTAAGTACTGTATTTCTGAATGCATTCATCCATTCCCAAAGATCTTGGACTGTGCATTTGACTCAGGCAAAACAGAACAACTACTTCTGGATTGGGAAGATAAAATCCCAAAGTGTAGCCTCGTAGTTTTGTTACTTCAAATGGACAGGGAAAGGAACTTTAAAAATAAATGGCTACCATTGTACTTTGAGCTTGTCTGCTTATATCAAAACAATCACTTCCTCCCATATTCGAAATTTGGGTAAGCATTTTCTGAAACTGTTCAGTTTCTCCTGTAAGATTTAGTTCCATCCTAAGGGATGAAACTGCATTTGGACTGTCAGCCTCTTGCCCAGTATTTAGAGGCTTTACTTAACACATTCCCAGAGAAAGCTGTCATCAGCCCAAATCCATTTTAAAACAGCTTTCACCATGCATGATTTGTCTCTAATATTGGTAATCAACATTGGTAACACATGTTCCTTTTAGCAATTCAGAGAACTGGTTTTAACAGTCAAAATGAGCATCTAATTTTGGATAGTTCTAAGAAAGTAGACATGCTGCAGTCACTTAGAAAAATGCATCCAGCACCATGGACAGCACAACAAAACGATTTTGTATCTTCATTTATTTATTAGATGTTTAATCCCTCCTTTATTATTTTTATAAATGACTCACAGCAATGAACATACCTAACACTCTCTTTTCTTCCTGTTTTCCCCACAACAATAATCCTGTGAGGTGAGCTGGGCTGAGAGACAGTGACTGACTTTCATGCCTAAGGTGAAACTAGAACTCACAGTCTCCTGGTTTTTAGCCTGGTGCCGTAACAACTAGATCAAATTGGCTCTATGTAACTTTGTTGTTAAAATGATAGGGACTGATGAACTCCATACACTTATTATATTAATGGAATAAAACATTATACTATTTTAACAATTCTGTCAGATACATGGGACAATGCCGGGACTGAGTTTGGTAGAAATATGTTCCAGAATATTAAATACAATTAGTCCTGTGAGGGGGCTCTTGTGAGAACAGACCAGCAACAAAAGGCAGTTTTTATCTTCCCTGTGAAATCTGATTGTTCTATAATTACCAGAGTTTGGATTTTAATATGTTCGCGGGGTCACTTTTCATTAGATATACACAGATACATTGTGCCTGACATTTGCCCAAAGCAACATTCAAAATAATAATAAACAAGGGAAAATGCATTGGGGGATCCAGAGATTGGTATTTGTTTTGGTTAGCTATATTACATTAAACTTCAAATAAACAAATAAAACTGAGTTAATATTATAAATAAGATTGAGATGAATCCTTCTCTCCCTTACTTATCAATGTATGAGCTCCTGCCCCTTCATATTGGATTACCTTGGAAAGGAATCTGTTCTGCAAAGTACTTCTCTTAATGTCTGAGTGAATCTTATATCTGTAGTTTATTCATTCAAGATCCCTGTCCCATTAACAAGCACTTTTCCACTTCAATACAACTGATCCATGTAAGATGAAAGCTACAATAGTTGCCAGAGGCATTAAGGAATTTAGAATTGTTATGGGGATTATGATAAAAAAAAACTATTTACCAAACCTTAGCAGAATCTGTCTTTCTGGGAGTCACAGTGATCAAAACTCCATTTATTACATCTTAAGAATGACACATGAGCAAGATTGTGCCAAGCACATTTGGAAGGCAGGTTTCCAACAAAGTACAGCTGAAAATGTTTAGATGCAGATATGATCACACTGATTCCAATCACAATTCTTTTTCTCCCTAGCATTTTTGCCACAAGTGCAGAGGCAACTTTTTGTGTTTGGGTTTTTGGTTTGGTTTGAAATAACCAAATGTTGATCCATTGGTTACAAGAGGAATTCACCAACCAGCATGTCACCCGAGCCTGATATTGTGGGTTGAGAAAGAGTACCTGGCTCAAAGTCACCCAGTCAGCTTTCATTCCTACAGTAAATGGGACCAGTGGTTCTGGTTTCCCTTAACCATTAGATCAAAGTGGCTCTCTATTTCAATTGCAATACTCTAGCCTAAAGATCTATTAAATGTTGTTGGTGAAATTGATCTAGTTATATTTACAGTTACATATGTTACTTAAGAAACTCGGAATTACCTTCTGTCCAATTGAAAACATTCAGAAAATAAGGGGGCAGGATCACATATGAATTGTCCTTGTATCAGAATTTAGTCTGCCGTGGGATCTAAAGTTATCCAATATTTGTAATCAAAATAAGTCATCATTGTTTCTGAAAATCACAAATCATTCCCACAAATCACAGGGAATGATTTGTGGCATTGCTTTGTGGCACTGTAGCTGAAGCAAGTGAAGTGAAAATAGGAGAGAAATACAGTTTGCACACTTCCACTCTACCTGCATCAGCAATTGTGTCTGATGAGCAGTAGATTGACTCTTATCTCAGATTTAAGAAATGTGAATGGGTAGGGAAAGAATCTCTTTTAAGACTGCAAATTTAAAAATAATGTGTGTGGTAGACTATTTCATGTGGTAAGGTAAAACTCCCTTGAGGATATTTCTAATTTAATTATGGAAGCCTCTTGTTCTTGTTCTGGACAAGAGAATGGCTCAGGTTTCTTTAACCAGTGCCCAGAACACTTGTGAGACACCACATAATTCAATCAGAAATGCCCTCTGGGGAGCATATAATTATTTGTGAAACCTAATGACAACTTCCTCAAATCACATGGAGGAGAACTCTATACGGTTGCCTACAATCTTTCACCAGTTAAGAACTATTCTGCTTAGCAGAATTTGAACTTGGCAGTGGACAGTACTTACCCAAATGCTTCAGAAGGAACACTGCCAATGGAAGCTATATATACTACTAAAACCGGTGTGTCTGTTTGATTCTTCATAACCTTCGGTTGGGTGAAATGCTGCATCATAGGGCAAAATGTTGTCAACAAAGATACCTCAGATGGGCTAACTTAAAGAATGCCAGGATCCATGACTCCCAAGGGAGTGAAATTTGGGGAAGTGGCTGCTTTAGCACATCTGAGCTGTTGCTGCTCCTTCAGTAGAGCTGCTATGTTGTTGCAGTCAAAATGATCCTCATTTTGAATGTTCCCTGACAGCTTCCCAGTCCTCTTCTCACTTCTTCCCTTGCTGGCAAAGCAAGGCAATAGCAGAAATGAAGGAAGAATAAAAAAAGGATGGGAAGGAAGGAATGAAAGGAGGGAGAGAGAAAAGGAAGAATGGAAGGAAGGAAGGAAGGAAGGAAGGAAGGAAGGAAGGAAGGAAGGAAGGAAGGAAGGAAGGAAGGAAGGAAGGAAGGAAGATTTCCAATGGAAACTAAATGGGGAAACCAGCAGGAAGTCAGAAATCATTCCCACACCCTCTGCTTTGGAAATATCTCTGAAAGGTTCACCCAACAGGTCATGGATTGTCTAGTAAACTTGTTAAATGCCCCAATGTAGCATCCCTTGAGGTCTCTATATCCCCTCATTCACAGGCAGCACCCTGTTCATTTTTTTAAAAAAAATACAAAGAGCTTCAGTGATTATTTTAAGAAATGGTGGTAACATTTACAATAAGTAATGTTTCTTTGCTTGGACCTCAGCCTTCCTAATCTCAAGCCCTCCAGATATGTTAGACGACAGCTCTCAAAACACTAAAGAACCATACTGGTTGTCAATTATGACAATTGTAACATATCTGGAGAGCACCTGGGTTGCCCAGGGCCATAAGAATATCATTATCAGCATCGCCATTGTACATACGCTTTAATTAAGAGTGTTGTCATCAAGAGCATTGCTCATGTGATCCGCTTAATCCCTTATCTGTATTTAAACAAGGATTTATTCACTCCATCTGCATTTCCATCTAATCCATCCTAATTTAGGATTCCTGCTATCAAAATGCTTTTATAGGGGGGGAGGAAAGGGTATAGAGTTCAATTTAGAATAAATGGTTATTTTATAGTAAGAACCTCCTTAAAATTATGGGAAATTTGGTCTAGTGCATTTTTAATAATTGATATCAAAACAGAATCAGTATAGACAGTAAGTAAGCCTTTCAAAATGTGGCTCTAATTTAAATATTTTTGAAAATCTTTGGAAAGCTGTTCATAGTTTGTGTAAGCTGTAGTTCAGTACCATCTATTTTGTATAGGCTGAAAGGCTTCTCCACTCCTGAATTTCAGGGGAAAAAATATTTTCCTTAAATCCTTTCGAAATATAAAGATCATAGTAACTATTTAGAAATAAAACAAATGAGTTCTCAAATTTCATAAAAAAATCATTTGGAGCCATTGTTGCGTAAGGTAAGACACTTGGGTGTGGTTTATAAATAAATAATATAACTAAACAGCTACAAATGTTGTTTTCAGTGCTAATTTTACTGATACTTATTCTGTAAAGACATGAATAAGAAACAAGTAAATCTTTATTTCCATGTTTGTATTATTTATATGAAGTGGGCTCAGTGAGCGACTGGCCCAAATCACCCAGCCAGCTCATGTATCAAAAACAGGGGGCATTCCATATGTCTTTTGCAATCCAATAGCCTAATGCTCAAATTACAGATTATTTTTGTGATGCAGAAGACATATTGTGGGCTCATCCCCACATTCTGCTTACCATAGTATGAAGAGACCTCACTAGCCATTTTAACAAACATGTCCTTTAGCTGTTCCATTATTAAAGTGGTGCTTTCCAACTTCTCCCAATATTAGTCTTGCTCTATAAACGATCTATAACAGTGATGGCGAACCTTTTAGAGACCGAGTGCCCAAAAACTGGCCCCGTCCCTGCTCCACCCCCTGCCCCGCCCCCCATCTCCCACCCCGCCTGCCCACAGGGCCACTCACCGCCTCCAGGGCCCGCCGCAGATCGCCCAGGCAGCCCAGCAGCACTATGGTGGTCACGCCCTCTGCCCGCACCCTGCAGCATCAGCTATGCACAATGGGATGTGAGGGCAGAGTCTTGTCTATGCTGCCTGGTTGTCATGTCCTTGGCTGCGCTGCTCCGCTTGGGCCACACTCAGGGGCGACTCTCTTTCAGGGGGGCTGCTGGAGAGAAGGGGGTAGCAGGGGGAGGTGAGGCTGGGGCAACGGCACGTGTGCCCACAGAGAGGGCTCCAAGTGCCGCCTCTGGCACCCGTGCCATAGGTTTGCCACCACTGATCTATAACATTTCAGCAATATGGCAAGCAATCACAGACTCGATTGCAGAGATCTGCCCAGTTCCAGTTAATGTTTTAAGTCAGTTTAGGCACATCCCCTCTCCACCTCCATTCATTTGGCTTTGAGTTTCAAGAGATACTGGACACCTGGCTTGTGCAAGACCGGTCAGCCGGAATTCTTTTGTTGTTTTGTCATTAAAAACTATCAAAGCTCCAGGTGATTAATATTCCTATGCTCTCTTCCCTCCCCTCCCCCCATTTTTCTGGCTGAGAGCTGGAAGGGCATATGAGAGGAATGAGATAAAGCCGGAGAGATCCCTGTCAGTTTCTGTGCTAGCTTGCAGGTCATGGGGTTTTTGTTTTGTTTTGTTTTGCTTTGCTTTGCTTTGATTTGATTTTTTTTTTAATTAAAGGACTATCAGCCCTTCAGAAGATTGGTCATCTTATAGTTCTGTGGTTGAAAAATCTGGTTGATGCTTAGTGGAGAATATGAGAGCACCGGGATGAAACCAGAAGCAGCTCCCTTGACCTGGGTGCAGGATCTATC
Source organism: Protobothrops mucrosquamatus (assembly GCF_001527695.2). NCBI lineage: Eukaryota > Metazoa > Chordata > Lepidosauria > Squamata > Viperidae > Protobothrops > Protobothrops mucrosquamatus. The sequence goes on along the minus strand of NW_015387276.1, from coordinate 497,912 downwards.
CCAATTGTCAGTTCATATAACATTCTCCTAGGAGACTGAAAGCCTTGTAGTCCTTTGCCAAAGAGCAAGCCAACCAATCTGATGGAAAGATCAGTGGGGAATATGAAGCAAGTGGGTTAATAGTAGGGGAACTATTAGTTTTCATGTGAGGTCTATCACAACTGACTGGAGAAAGATAGAAAGACAAGATAGAAATATGGAAAGAAAGAGAGAGAGAAAGAGAGAAAGCTATAAAGACAGAAAGGTTTGTGTGTGTGTGTGTGTGTGTGTGTGTGTGTAAACAAACTTGTATCCTACCCAACTCTCAACAACTCTGGGTAGCTCACAACAATCAAAGAAGTAAATTTCTCCCCCCCTCCCCTTCTCCCTCTCCCTCTCTCTGTGTGTAAGTATGTGTGCGGAAAATGGTCTGCATGTAATCCACCAACACTGCCCACTCTATTCTATTTGCTAATCGAATTTATTCCAAAGCTCTCATATTCTCCACCAAGCATCAACCAGATTTTTCAGCCATAGACCAATTTTCCTCACACGCGCTCAATTCACGATTCTAATTGCCTCTGTATAGTGCGATTTATGTCAGCGCACTTTTCTGCAGACCTGAGGGTGGGGCCCTTCTTCTACAACTATTCTTTGGAAAAGACATTTCTTCTTCTTCTTTTGTAGCCTGCCATCAGAAGCACAGTTAAAAGGAATTTGAGAGAGACCTTCCTGGAAGTCTCTTTGTAAAATCAAGTTATCTCTTTCTCCATTCATTATCTTTCTGCCAATTGATGAGCTCCTTCCCACCTCTTTTCTCTATTTCCAGGCACACATATATGCATAGACCAAGGGTAGGCAACCTCGGCTCTTTTATGACTCGTGGACTTCAACTCCCAGAATTCCTGACTCAGGAATTCTGGGAGTTGAAGTCCACGAGTCATAAAAGAGCCGAGGTTGCCTACCCCTGGCATAGACATATGGGCTGCTCTTTGTTATCTCAAAGGATTTTCTGAGTGAGCCTTGTTTGCTTTATAGTTACATCCCAAAGATTATTTAGACTCATGATTTAAAGCTGTTTTTTCTTTAATTTTGAGAAATAACCACTCTAACTACTAGTAGTTGGTAGAAAACCGGGAATAGTAAACAAATATGCTCATTAATGCAATGTAACATTTTTAAAGCACATGTTTAGTGTGGTCATTTTTTTTAATATCCTCTGAAGCAGTTAATACCATGTGTCCATCTTAGAAAATGCATATATTTCTCCTCTTCTAGCAAGTATGACAAGCCCAAAGGAAACCCCTAATAATGTGAGGGATTATTTGTTCAAATTAGGCCTTTATCTCTAGTAGTATTAATATTTTCTTTGCCCCAATGTGTTCCATGTTCCTATTATTCTGAGGATCCATTGTTTCAATAACAGAGAAAGCTCTATTTGTTCTTTTCTCTTTTACAGCTTGTAATCTTCTAAAATTTATTACTGGAATAAATGTGGTTGCCAACAGTTTATAATGAATATGATATTATTACTGGTTATTAGTCCCAACATTTGTCATTTGCTTTAAATCCTTTTGCTAAGAGGGAAATAGATGTCATGTGAATGTTACACTGAGGGGGGGAAAAGCTTGATAAATAATGAGAATGCCTCTGTACAACGGATTAACAAGAAAAATCCTATTCCCTTTTGGAACTAAAGTGACCTTTAAAACAAGTGGTAGATTTGATTTTCAATGTGAAAGCTTAATTGGAAGGAGTTGATATAATTCTGACGGATACTCATTTGTGAAATCAATTACCCAAAAAGTATGAAAGTATCTCAACACCCACAGGTATATTTCTGAACACCAGAGCAAAAGAGAAGCAATAACTAGGAACTGGGATGATAAAGAGCTCACGGATATGAATCATTCAGTCTTTGAAAATGGCAATAAAATATGCAGAACTAAAAACCTTTTGCCCCGAGGAAGTTTAATGTCCCTGAGCATAAGACAGCAACAAAGCTCTCCGCAGGGATCAACCCCAGCTGATCAAGGCAGTTATGTCAGAGATAAATATTAGGAAGAAGATACCTCGGTCTTATTGAAACTCTTTTTTTTTCCTTCTGCCAAATGGCATAGTGAAATTTCATTCAAGGAAGAAACTCCAATGTCCCCTTGAAGTTTCACTTCAGAGGAATTCTGCCTTAATCTAGGTAGGGAGGTATTTTGGTAGATTTGGTGAAGTTTATCTATTCATAAAGTTTCTAAAGCTGCCTAACTCCAGAACCACTCTGGGTGGTGTACAGTACTAAAACAATATAACAGGTAGGAAAGAACGACAAACATCCAGAGAGATGATCCAACACATAACCTGAATAAAAAATATTCCCATGTTTTTTAGGCTTGCTATGGTCTAACCAAAGCATGGAGGAAACCTCATATTTGTTAGGGCCCTTTTCATCTATTTTTTTCAAGCTATTCTCCAAAGCGCCTGAAGGCAGGACAAGAAGCAACGGATGGAAACTAACCAAAGAGAGAAGCAACCTAGAATTAAGGAGAAACTTCCTGAGAGTTAGAACAATTAATCAGTGGAACAACCTGCCTCCAGAAGCTGTGAATGCTCCAACACTAGAAGTCTTTAAGAAGAGATTGGACAGCCATTTGTCTGAAATGGTATAGGGTTTCCTGCCTGAGCAGGGGGTTGGACTAGATGACCTCCAAGGTCCCTTCCAACTTTTAATAATAAATAATAATAATAATAATAATAATAATAATAATAATAATAATAATAATAATAATAATAATAATAATAATAATAATAATAATATAATATAATATAATATAAGAGGGGAACCATGAATCTCTAGGGGGATGCTGCTCCATATGGCAGATGTTAGGCCAGTGATGGTGAACCTTTTAGAGACCGAGTGCCCAAACTGCAACCCAAAACCCACTTATGTATCATTGGGTGCCAGGTGGGTGTGGTCCACTGGGTGGGTGTGGCCCATTGGGTGGGCATGGCTACGGTGATCATGGCAGACGGTCGTGGCCAGGGTGGGCATGGCCACCTCAATGTTGCTTGTGGGGAGGAACTATTTGCAATCTGCCAGTTTCTCCATAAAGTCATTGGGGACCCCTGCACGGAGTGCCCTGCTACCAACGCTTCCCCCCACCCCCCCACGGCACCTTTCCAGCTCCGACACGTCACTTCCTCCGCCGCTGTGTGGGACTAAAAATAAAGTTCAATCAATCAATTCCAACTTTGCGAGATCTTTTTTTTTCCTGCAATTAGTTGAAATTGATTGATTGATTGATTGATTGAACTTTTTTTTTCTTTGCACACAGCAGTGGAGGCCTAAAGTGAAAAGGTTTTATAAAACCTAGCTTAAAAAGTCCGGGGAGATTTTGCCTGGGGAGATTTTGATGCAGGTTGCTCATGGACGGGACTGAAAGCCTAGGACTGGGGCAACGGTGCGTGTGCCCACAGAGAGGGCTCTGTGTGCCGCCAGTGGCACGCGTGCCATAGGTTTGCCACCACGGTGCTAGGACAAAGAAGGAGCAGGTCCCATCAAATGTTTAATCAATAGGGCCAAAAGCACAATGACTATAGAATAGGCAGAAACTACAGGAGACAGGCTGGCCCTCTAATAGCCAGGTCCTATGCTATGAAGGATTTTATAGATGATAACCAATAAATTACACCAGAAGCCAACTGCTCAACAGTGATGCTATAAAAAATAGAGGTGTTATATGGGCACATTGTGGCATGTCCGTGACTGCCAGTGTTGTACATTCTGGTCCAGCTGCAACTTCTGAGGGGTCTTCAACGCAAGTCCACGCAAAGTGTATTGCAACAGTTCACAAGTCAGATGACCAAGGCATGAGTGACTGTCCAAAGAACTTCCCAGCTCAGAGATGGGCACAGTGAGTGCATAAGAAGAATCTCTGCAAAGACTTCCAGCAGGATTACTCAGCACTAATGAAACATAGGTGGATATTAACAATCTAAAATGTTCTCTGTAAATTCCTGATGGCATTGTGCCAAATAAATGTTCTTACTGGACTTGGTGTTGCTGCTGTGAAATTCCTGGAACAGATAAAATTGTAATTACTCATATAAACTTTATTGCATATTGTATATTTATCCCCGAGGGCATCCTTGGTTGTCAAATTTAAAAGATCTTTCTTAAAACCCTTTAAGAAAGGGCTTCAAGTGTGGCGTTATGGTCAAAGACACAAGGCTAGAAATTGGCCGACTGAGTTCTGATCTGGTTTTAGATACAAAGCAGCTAATTGACTTTGGGCTAGTCCCCCACTCTCATCCCTAGGAAGAAGAAGAGAAGGACAAACCTCTTCTGAAAATCTTGCCAAGAAAATGTAGTCAATACTGACTCAGAAGTGCATGCATGCATGCATGCACACACACAAAATTCTTTGTTTCCCATTACAGTGGAATAAGAATTTATGTACCCTGTTTGTGGTTTTATATAATGTTGAACACACTCTCTCTCTCTTCCTCCTTTTCTGATGGAATGCCCATCACAATCCAGAAAGTAGAAAATGGTATTTCATCCTATAAAATTAAATATGAATTGACATCTCAGCCAGGGGACATGGGAGGTAGGGAAGAAGTGTGAGTCCCAGCTTTACAAGGCAAATATTAGAACAAGAAATGCATGTTACCCAAGCATCCAACATCAAAATATTCCTTCCACTTTTATAGTTAAGTGTAAGCTTAGATTCCTCTTCCATCTGGCTGCTTTTTTCTCATTTCGGAGTGAAATTCAGTTTGGAATATCTAGATAATTTATAGCAATTTATGAATTATTATTTTAAGTATCTTTTACTGCCGCTGCAATGAAAAATGCTTGGTTTTACTGATGTAGCTGTGAGCAGGTATCAGCACAGCCTCAGTGACGCCAATTGGTGGATATTCCTTCTTAAAAAAACATCAATCATTAAATTATAATGTCTGCAACTGGGAAAATGTTGTCCAAATTCTTAACACGCTTTCATCTTTTGAATAGATGAATAGGAATCTTTTAAAAAGCTGTTTGCAAAATATCTCCCTATCTCGCTGGTCTTTGACAAAGAGCAGAGTCTGCTGCTATACAGTATTCTCCTCAATCATTTGTGCTATTTGTTTTCCATTCAGATGGCAATTTTTGCCTTCTTTTCACAAGCTCTCCCATGCTCAGTTCTCTTCTCTGACACAGGCTATTGATTTGGCCTTCATCTATTAACTGTTAATCTTTGGGGTTTAAGTAGCAAATAGGAAAGAAAGGTAAAGTAAGGACTTATAAAATAGAAATCTATTCAATGTTAAACAGGTGGGAGCTGATCCCACTTGGGAAGATCAGCTCAACTTTCCAAATGTGTTGGAATGCAATCTTCTGTAATTCAAAGGGGAACACTCCTCTAAACACAGAATTTGAACAGGGTACCAAGCCAAGGAAAACATAAATATACTGTGGGCACAAATAGTGAGATGAAGCTGCCAAGGCTGGAAGCTGAAGGCCTGAGAGCGGAAAGGACCATGATCAAAACAAGGTCCTGGTGTCCTCTGTGTCCCAGGTTGAAAAATGACTGGCAAGAGTCCATTCTGCTATAAGGGTAGGAGAAAGGGATGCAAGATTATATGGAGCAGGTTGGAATAAAAGCAACTTACCTGTCTAAGCTTTGTCCTTGACTCCCCATTATCACACTAGAACAGGGGTCCCCAACCCCCGGTCTGTGGACCAGTACTGGGCCGTGGCATGCCAGCAACTGGTCTGCACAAACAAGCAAAGCCCCATCCGTGGGATGCAGGCAGCACACAAAACCATGCACTCTCTGGTCCTTTCTCCACGGAACCGGTCCCTGGTTCCCAAAAGATTGGGGACCTCTGCACTAGAACACAGGTTGAGTTTCTAGAGGGAGAGTTATTGCTGTGCTCTGGTTGAAGTTCTGGCATAAACAGTCAAAGAGAATTTTCTGGTAAGTCCAACTCAAGAATCCCAATAAACCTGCATGCTGTCAGAAGAATTATGGGGACTATGCTTCTCAACACATTTGAGGGTAACCTGAAAAGATGATTAAAAAAATCTCTGGAAGCAGGGATTTGGAAAGGAGCAGAACAGTTCCAGTACCTCATACCACCCTGGAATAGCTATGTTGAAATAAGGCAGGTCTAAATGTCAGCTCTTGTTTCAAGGCTGCTGCAGGAATGTAGTTTCTTAGTAGGGTTGTGTCACTGAAAAATCATCATCATGCTCACCTCTGCACTGCAGCTATGGAAATGTTTATCCCTCCTTCCTCTGCCCCCTTGTTTATTACAGATAGTTTGTTCTCATTATCCGTCTGTTGCAGGCAAGCATGCAGGCCCACAGAGACAGACACACACAACCATGCTATTAAAAGGGATAATATATTCCCCTTAATTTTTATTTAAATAGGATTTTACACAGCTCCCCCCCTCTCTCTCTTTTTCCCAAATTGCTATCTCCTCTCCAATACTTCCCCTCCCCTTCCCAAGCAGAATTAAATTTCTTTAGGCACCACAATTGCATGGGATAGAGGTAAGGATGGAAGTGGCAAATGGGCCCAAGTCAGTTCCTTCTCCCCAATTGTTATTAAACTTGAACTGTACATTTCATTGCATATCATTACACATATTTTGCCCATGCTAGAACAGTGAGGGATCTTTGCTTCTTTGTCTTGGCAAAAAAAATGCACTTGCTTTGACCTCAAACCCTTTCAAAATGTTAAAAAGCACAAAAAGAGCTGAAATGTGTGTATTTCTGGGGAGACAAGAAATTCCTTGTGAAATGCTCTTTCTTTTTTCTTTTTTTCTTTTGGATTACCAGTAGTAATAAATTGCTCTATCAATATTACCTTATCTTGCGTCCCAGTATTGAATAGTAGTATAACTATGTCCATTTGGTATTTGGGATACTTGCTGCAAGTAAACATTTGCATCTTTATAGTGTAGTCCTATATGTGTGCACTAAATATAGAATGGGATTTCTTGCCAAGTGTGTCTCATCTGGGCTGAAATGATACATAAAAGCTGGAATTCTCTTTTTTTCCCATTAAAGTGTGATTTAAATTGTTAGAATGATTAAATGCGCTATGAAGTATACAAGAGGGGAACATTCTGAAGGTTGTTTTTCTTTGTTTATTTTGCATGTTCTTAATATAACATGCTGGTTAGCGAAAGATACAATTTAATCTATTTTGTAGAATGCCTGAAATAGATCCTTAGATAGAAAAATATGTAGGAGAGTTGAAGGTGAACTTTCCAACTTTGGCACCTTTCATATTATTAGTGGCTTACAAAGTAAAAGAGGAGGTGGGTGGACGAGCAATGAGCTGGAAGCATCTGGCTGCAAAATAAACAGAAACGGCAGTGGGATGGCGTTGCAAGTTGAAGATGTGATGTGGAAGCTTAGACTTGGGGTCCATATTGCTACTTCACCAAGACAAGCGGCTGATTAAGGAGCAACTATTCTGGTTTTGATTGCTGCCATTCAGGGCTGGAGAGACAGAAATAAAGAGATGGGATGTAACTCTGTATTGGCAATCAATAGAGAGCAAGGCTCTTGCATCAGACATGAGGTTGTTCACTTCCCTGGGAAAATCTCTGATTTCTTAACAGCCTTTGCATTATCTATTATTTCCTCTTACTGATACCAGATGTGCTGAGGCATGAAACTGGGTTTTGTCAACAATGTGTTTTTAAAGAAGTAGTTGTTTGCAGGAGAATTCTTCTTCGAGGTTTATACTTCCAAAATATATATAAGAACCTGGTTGGAAAAAGCAATCAGAATTGTCCATACGCTGCAACCTCACTGGTCTTGCTTGGTTCCTAGCAGTCTGACAATCACAAGCAACTCCATCTTAGCAAAATGTTTTGTAGTGGATCCCATCAATACAAATTTATCTCTCCACTCTACCTTTTTCATTTTTTTTTTAGTTGTAGTCTTACCCACAATATCATACCTGCCATTTTAATTTCTTAGAAAGACTTCTGCCAGCCAATTGGAGAAATGTGGGAAATTCAGAATGGAAAACAGTTTCTAGTTACTGACTCCATCCATGTAAATCTAGAGTATGGACATCTCAGCTCTGTAGGATTTCAAGCTAGAATGTTGTCAGCCCAATCTGGCATTATTAGAAATTGGTTATTTGGAATCTTCTGCCTACACAGAATACACAGCATTGCTAAGTATGGTTCTCCTGTGAATCCCTAGTAGAACCTGCTTAATTTTGAATTCTTTATATGTTGCATTCTTGTATTTAAATGCCAGGTTTCTATTCTTGCTAAATATTGCAAACTTCTCCTCCAGTTAGAGTTGTATTCAAGGTTGACATTTTTTTTAAAAAAAAAAATCCCTTTCTTCTTTGTCTTGTTAATGCTTAATTTTATCTTTGGCCAATGTGCAGCCTATACTACCATAGAACCATAATCACCATAACGTGTTCTGCTCCTAATCTATTCCCACCTTCTCCTGGAGAAAATTGAATATTGCAATAATTAGAAAGATTTGTGCTACAATGACTCTGGCAGAGCTCAGCCTGATTGCCTTCGCTGAGGATGGCCTGCAAGTATGTGATAGGCTGTATCTGCTGCCGGAAAGGCCGTTCTTTTGATTTGCCTTTATTCAAATCATTTTCCAGCATAGGAATCCAACATCAAAGGCTCATGGTCATTTCATTAAGAGGCTTCTGTTCACTGTCACAAAGCGGAACGGAAAGGTGTGTAATTTAAAAGTTAATGGACAGATCCCTTCTTCCAAGCATTCCCCAATGAAGGATACTTATATCATAGGTTGTCATCAGTCAGGTTGACCCTACTCTGTCCCGATGGAGAATCCATAGCTTTTTTTTTTTTTATCAAATACTTCTCCCCTCAGCCTGTATTAGGGTAAGCTTTTTCAGGCTGCAGAACCTGTTAATTAAGGGGGCGGGGGTGGTCCCAGAGCAGTAATGGCGAACCTTTTAGAGACCGAGTGCCCAAACTGCAACCCAAAACCCACTTATGCATCGTCGGGTGCCGGGTGGGTGTGGCCCATTGGGTGGGTGTGGCCCATGGAGTGGACGTGGCTGCGGTGGTAACAGCAGAGACTGGGTGGGACTAAAAAGTTCAATCAATCAATTCCAACTTTGCAAGATCTTTTTTTTTCCCCGCGAGAAATTGAAATTGACTGATTGATTGAACCTTTTTTTTTTTTGCACATGGCGGCGGAGGCCTAAAGCGAAACCCAGCTGAAGGCCTAGGATTGGGGCGACGGCACGCGTGCCCACAGAGAGGATTCTGAGTGCCGCCTCTGGCACCCGTGCCATAGATTCGCCACCATTGTCCCAGAGCTTCTGATCCAGAGGCAAAGCTCCAGTAATAGAAAATGGCTATGGTGACTGAAATTTTCTTCTCTTGACCTCAGTCTCTCAAAGAACTCCATCAAGTTCTTGCAGAGCCCTAGATTTCCGCACAACAAATGTTAGTAAACTCTCTATTAAAGAAAAAGAAATAGCAATGGCACTTAGACTTATATACCACTTCACAGTGCTTTACGCCCCTCTCTAAGCGGTTTACAGAGTCAGCATATTGCCCCCAACAATCTGGGTCCTCATTTTACCAACCTCAGAATGATGGAAGGCTGAGTCAACCTTGAGCCGGTCAGGATTGAACGGCCGAAATGCTGGTAGTCAGCAGTCAGCATAATTAGCTTACAATACTGCATTCTAACCACTGCACCACCACGGAAACCCAGGAGAGTGTTCTGGATTTTCCTGCCCAAAACTCAGAACTAGAAAGAATAAACTATGTTTTATTCCTGGGCTCTTTCAGTAATTGCATGTTTTCAGCAACGTAGGTGCTTGAGCTAAAGAGATGCCAACAAGATGTAGCAAGATGCTTCAGAATCATTAGTGCTGCCTTAACTCCACATTTTTCTAGATCAGCGGTTCTCAACCTATGGGTCGCGACCCCATTTGGGGTCGATCGACCATTTCACGGGGGTCGCCAAGCAAGGCTGTCCGCCATTTTTTTTTCCCTTTTCCGGCGGGTGCCTTACCTCCCTTAAGCCGGGCCAGCTGGTGGTCGGCCTGCTCCGTCTCTGCCGCTTGCCAGCTACGCCTCGGCCGGCGCAGGGGGCGGAACCACGCATGCGCGGCGCTCCCGGGCAGGGAAAGTCCTCGACTTACGACCGGTTGGGTAGTCCTCGACTTACGACTGGTTTAGTCCTCGACTTAGACCGGTTTAGTCCTCGACGTACGACTGGTTGGGGGTCGCGGCATTAAAAAGGTTGAGAACCACTGTTCTAGATTCACATGGCTACTGTGTGAACCCAGAAAAGATGTGGCTTTTTAAAGAAAGTGATGAGAAGTGTGGTGTGCATGCCCACAATTCTTTGAGTTTGATTTCAGACTGAAAGTGCTGCACATTCCTAGAAAAGAATAATACCACAAATAACACATAGGTTACATAAATGGGCTGTATAAGGACATTAAGACAGCAAGCAAAGATAATTTTTGCCTTTCTCTATATTATGGAGCTGTTGTCACAAATATTCAAGATCAGATAAATGAATTATTTTACAAGACTTCTCACCGTAGATTTTATTTGCTACATAAGTGACATAAAACTTGTAATTCTTTCCCAGATCATTTAAAAAAGGTATCCCAGCGTTTAAAATTTTTTAAACAAAAGGTGGCTCAACAATTTGACTTTTTCCATTTATACTGGATTATTGATTTTGAAAAATGTTAATGTACATAGTTCAAAGTAGTTCCAAAATAATAAATGGAGAAGTTTGGCAGCAACTTCTGATTTCTATTCCTGTATTAACCCATGACTATCCAGGTCTATTAACAACATTGGAAATCTGCCACAACTGTTAATGTTACCTTTATTGGCAGTAGGCCCTGAATCAGCTGTGATTTGATTTGAATAGAAGATTCAGAGAGGTCATGACTCAATTTGAGTTTGTGATTGAGATTGAAATTCAGTGACAACTGATTCAAGATTGGACTTGATCCACTCATAGGCTATAGTAGAGAGGTTTCAAGCCCCCAGA
>NW_015387276.1:480816-485495 GCF_001527695.2 Protobothrops mucrosquamatus | reverse complement strand
GAAAAGACCACAATGTACCCCCATCAAGCAGAATGGAAGAGAAAGGGCAAACATTTGAGCCAAGAATGGTTACCACTGAATCTTGGGAATGCTAAAAGCAGGCTTGAAACCCCAGTTGTGTTGGCAAGACTATGGTAGAATTACAATATTCCACTAGCCCAGAAGAGAATAAAATTGGACCCTTCTGGCTATCACAATACAGAAATTGAAAACTGAGAAAGTAAATGGAGTCCAAAGTGAGGGCTAGCCTGGACATCCTGAAAATGCTCAGCTAATCAGAGAATTTAAATCTCATAGGCTAGCTACATCATGCCAAAATCATATGACCATTATACCGCTTAACCCTCCCTGTCACACACTTGCTATTTCCATATCCAGAATTGAAGCTGCAATATTGTATATTGTCTGTTAGAATCTCAGAAGCATGAGAGGATCCACCAAATCTTTAAAGTGCTTTGGAGCATTCCGATGCAACGTATTGCATTAGAGCACTTCAATTGGCATCAAGGAGGAATTTGATCAAAGTTCTGCTTACTGGAATCACCCATTCAGAACTTCATACAGCCCTGATAGAGAGCATCTAGCAAAACTCCTTCCGGATGACTCCCTTTCATTTCACTTGAGCTGATGTAGAAAAATAAAACAGAACAACTTAATTTCTCCGTAATGTTTTGACGCGATTGTGGTATCTCCCATCTCTTCTCCTCTAGCTTTTAGATCAGTGTGACAGAGAAGATACTAACTGGTTATTGGAACTGCAGAAGGGGGGGGGGGATCAAAGATGTTGCATTTGAAAAAGAAGTTCAGGTCTACTTGGTCTTATCTATTTTCTTCAAAGGCCAGACTAATCACAAAGTAAGATATCCTTGACTCTCTTTTTTGTTGCTTAAAGACATAGATGGGGGGGGAGCTATAAAGTCCTCTCCATTCCCTATTTTGTTCTGCAACTTATAGCAACTCTATATGCATTTAAATCAGGGAAGTTAGAACAGGAGGAAATGGTAATCCCATTCCTACCTCTTTATGGATGCCTTAAAGGCCATTTTTCTCTTGCATCCTTCCAGTGCTTTAAGCAATGAAACTGACTTTGGATATTAAATCAGAGACTTCCCATATATTGTCTAGTTTGGTATTTGAGTCTTACATTAACTCTATGCCCTTTCAGTACTGCTTCTCCTGAAAGTTTCAAAGCAACTCAAAAAACTTTTTGGCATTGAGCTTTTTAATTTAGCCTGAATACTAAATTTCCTCTGGGAAAACGCAAGAAGCCATTCCTCATTATTTCATCAAAATAATAACGCTAGCATGAAAATAGTCAGGAATATGCTGCTGTATAATAGACCCAGTGGTCCTTCACCTGTTTTGCACATGTGTTCAGAAGCAGATGAAAAGGAATGAAAAATTTAAAAGGTAGTGTCAAAAGGGTAGAAAATAAAGCAGCTGTGATTTTGAATATATTTGCCAAATTGATCCAAGGACAACAACTCTAAATTTCAGATACTTTTTTTTAAAATAGACATTCAGTATTCTTTCCTCCCATTTTATCAACCTGCGTTATTAGTTCCAGCTGAAACCAGTCTCAGAAATCTGTGCATTTGGCATACTTATGTGCATGGGTATTGTGTGTGTGTGTGTGTGTGTGTATAGATAGATAGATAGACAGACAGACAGACAGAGAGACAGACAGACATATTCCTTCCAAAAGGTATACTCCAAAAGAAAGGTCAAGGCTAGGATAAAAAAAAGGGTAAATATATATTAAGTGAATTACTAATTGCTACTTAATTTTTTAATTGTCTATAAAGGAAGGGACAACATTTATAAAAAAAAATAATTGATTCCTATCTGTATGTATCAATCATTTTCTGACATATCCCAAGACCTTTGCTTCATGCAGGCACTGACAGACACACACATGCACACACACATTCAAACACAGAGTTTCCAGTAGAAATAGCAAAAATAATGTATTTTTTTAAAATAGTAAGGAGAGGAAAGGATGGTTGTACTGAGAAGAAACAAAAAATGTGGAGAATGAAACTGGGGACGGGAGGAGAGGGCAGGGAAAGAAAGTAAAGGAAAAGAAATTCCTGTGTGCATGTTTGCAACCAAGGTTAAAAATCTCTCCTCCCAAGCAGTGACTAATTTTCAAAGGCACCATTGCTTTTCAGAAAGTTTTCTGCATCTCGTCCCATTTACTTGTTTCCTTCTATTTTGCTGAATATAAAAGATCCCTCTTGTCAATGCACAGATCGTTGTTTGGAGGGGAAAAAACACTGCACCTTATCCTCTTGTTGGATAAGTGTTGAATGAAGTACAGGTAGTCCTCGGCTTACGACTACAATTGAGCCCCAAATTCGTATTTATTAAGTGAGACATTTGTTAAGTGAGTTTGAATCTGGCTTCCCCGTTGACTTTGCAGGTCAGAAGGTCGCACAAGGTGGTCACATGATCCCCGGGACACAGCAACTGTCATAAATATGAACCAGTTGCCAAGCGTCTGAATTTTGGTCACGTGACCGTGGGGATGCTGCAACGGTCGTAAGTGCTATTATCAATGAGAAGAACACTGTTAACAAACAAGCCGGCTTCGGGGAAGGGTGAGGGGAATCCATGGAGGATGGTGTTCTAAGCGGCTTCTCAAACTTGCAATCAGCCCCAAATGTTTTCTTTCAAAAATGGCACCCTCCAAATACAGTTTTAGTTGTAGCTTTTAACATTTTGGTTTTTAATGGTGGTTTTTATTGTAACCTGCCTAAAGTCGCTTTTCTGTGAGATAGGTGCCTATATAAATGGGACAAATAAATAAATATTGGAATGGCAACTCCCAAATTTCTGAGTTAGGATATTCAGAACTCAGCTACATGACACCGATAAGGCTGTAGGTCCAAGGCACCTGGAGGAGCTACATTGGAGAAGACTATCCTAAAGGGAAAAAAAAATCAGAGATGAGAGGCTATTATTGCCACATCCAGTGTTGGTTTGACAAGATTTTATTTGAAGTGTGTAGCAAAAATGAATCAACATCAAGAAGCGATAGAAATAGCACTTAAACTTATATATTGCTCCATAATGCTTTACAGTACTTTCTGAGCAGTTTATAAATGTCAGCACATTGTCCCCAACAATTTGGGTCCACAATTTACTGACCTCGGAAGGATAGAAGGCTGAATGAACTCCTGGCTGTGGGCAGAGTTTGCCTGTAATACTGCATTCTCCAGCAAAGGGAGGAATGTAGACTCCACGTGTGGGTGTTAATTGTCCTCTAGCCCAATCAGACCAAACAATCAAAGTCGCCACGCCCCTTCAGGGTCTGAGCATGCCCAGTTTCTTTTTGGTCTCAGCCCTGAAGAGACGTGTTTTCTTTGGCTCCTGATTAGGCTAGAACTCAGGTAGTACATTTCTATTANCACAGTGCTTTACGCCCCTCTCTAAGCGGTTTACAGAGTCAGCATATTGCCCCCAACAATCTGGGTCCTCATTTTACCAACCTCAGAATGATGGAAGGCTGAGTCAACCTTGAGCCGGTCAGGATTGAACGGCCGAAATGCTGGTAGTCAGCAGTCAGCATAATTAGCTTACAATACTGCATTCTAACCACTGCACCACACGGAAACCCAGGAGAGTGTTCTGGATTTTCCTGCCCAAAGCTCAGAACTAGAAAGAATAAACTATGTTTTATTCCTGGGCTCTTTCAGTAATTGCATGTTTTCAGCAACGTAGGTGCTTGAGCTAAGGAGATGCCAACAAGATGTAGCAAGATGCTTCAGAATCATTAGTGCTGCCTTAACTCCACATTTTTCTAGATCAGCGGTTCTCAACCTATGGGTCGCGACCCCATTTGGGGTCGATCGACCATTTCACGGGGGTCGCCAAGCAAGGCTGTCCGCCATTTTTTTCCCCCTTTTCCAGCTGGTGCCTTACCTCCCTGGTGGTCGGCCTGCTCCGTCTCTGCCGCTTGCCAGCTACGCCTCGGCCGGCGCAGGGGGCGGAACCACGCATGTGCGGCGCTCCCGGGCAGGGAAAGTCCTCGACTTACGACCGGTTGGGTAGTCCTCGACTTATGACCGGTTTAGTCCCCGACTTACGACCGGTTTAGTCCTCGACGTACGACTGGTTGGGGGTCACGGCATTAAAAAGGTTGAGAACCACTGTTCTAGATTCACATGGCTACTGTGTGAACCCAGAAAAGATGTGGCTTTTTAAAGAAAGTGCTGAGAAGTGTGGTGTGCATGCCCACAATTCTTTGAGTTTGATTTCAGACTGAAAGTGCTGTACATTCCTAGAAAAGAATAATACCACAAATATTTATTTATTTATTTATTTATTTTTTAAATTTATATCCCGCCCTTCTCCTTGCGGACTCAGGGCGGCTAACAACCGGATAAAAAATACAAATATCAGACTACAAATTTAAAAGTTAATTAAAAGGCAAATATTAATAATTGGTCTAATTAAAATTATAATTAAAACCCCCTCTAAAAATTTCCCCTAGGCCAGTCCCGCAAGCTGGAATAACCATGTCTTAAGGGCGCGGCGGAAGGAAGGGAGATCAGGGATCACCCTGATCTCTGGGGGTAGTTCATTCCAGAGGGTGGGAGCTCCCACAGAGAAGGCCCTCCCCCTTGGGGTCGCCAGCCGGCACTGTCTGGCCGACGGTACCCTGAGGAGACCCACTC
>NW_015387276.1:475126-479028 GCF_001527695.2 Protobothrops mucrosquamatus | reverse complement strand
GAAAAGACCACAATGTACCCCCATCAAGCAGAATGGAAGAGAAAGGGCAAACATTTGAGCCAAGAATGGTTACCACTGAATCTTGGGAATGCTAAAAGCAGGCTTGAAACCCCAGTTGTGTTGGCAAGACTATGGTAGAATTACAATATTCCACTAGCCCAGAAGAGAATAAAATTGGACCCTTCTGGCTATCACAATAGAGAAATTGAAAACTGAGAAAGTAAATGGAGTCCAGAGTGAGGGCTAGCCTAGACATCCTGAAAATGCTCAGCTAATCAGAGAATTTAAATCTCATAGGCTAGCTACATCATGCCAAAATCATATGACCATTATACCGCTTAACCCTCCCTGTCACACACTTGCTATTTCCATATCCAGAATTGAAGCTGCAATATTGTATATTGTCTGTTAGAATCTCAGAAGCATGAGAGGATCCACCAAATCTTTAAAGTGCTTTGGAGCATTCCGATGCAACGTATTGCATTAGAGCACTTCAATTGGCATCAAGGAGGAATTTGATCAAAGTTCTGCTTACTGGAATCACCCATTCAGAACTTCATACAGCCCTGATAGAGAGCATCTAGCAAAACTCCTTCCGGATGACTCCCTTTCATTTCACTTGAGCCGATGTAGAAAAATAAAACAGAACAACTTAATTTCTCCGTAATGTTTTGACGCGATTGTGGTATCTCCCATCTCTTCTCCTCTAGCTTTTAGATCAGTGTGACAGAGAAGATACTAACTGGTTATTGGAACTGCAGAAGGGGGGGGGGGGAATCAAAGATGTTGCATTTGAAAAAGAAGTTCAGGTCTACTTGGTCTTATCTATTTTCTTCAAAGGCCAGACTAATCACAAAGTAAGATATCCTTGACTCTCTTTTTTGTTGCTTAAAGACATATAGATGGGGGGGGGGAGCTATAAAGTCCTCTCCATTCCTTATTTTGTTCTGCAACTTATAGCAACTCTATATGCATTTAAATCAGGGAAGTTAGAACAGGAGGAAATGGTAATCCCATTCCTACCTCTTTATGGATGCCTTAAAGGCCATTTTTCTCTTGCATCCTTCCAGTGCTTTAAGCAATGAAACTGACTTTGGATATTAAATCAGAGACTTCCCATATATTGTCTAGTTTGGTATTTGAGTCTTACATTAACTCTATGCCCTTTCAGTACTGCTTCTCCTGAAAGTTTCAAAGCAACTCAAAAAACTTTTTGGCATTGAGCTTTTTAATTTAGTCTGAATACTAAATTTCCTCTGGGAAAACGCAAGAAGCCATTCCTCATTATTTCATCAAAATAATAACGCTAGCATGAAAATAGTCAGGAATATGCTGCTGTATAATAGACCCAGTGGTCCTTCACCTGTTTTGCACATGTGTTCAGAAGCAGATGAAAAGGAATGAAAAATTTAAAAGGTAGTGTCAAAAGGGTAGAAAATAAAGCAGCTGTGATTTTGAATATATTTGCCAAATTGATCCAAGGACAACAACTCTAAATTTCAGATACTTTTTTTTAAAATAGACATTCAGTATTCTTTCCTCCCATTTTATCAACCTGCGTTATTAGTTCCAGCTGAAACCAGTCTCAGAAATCTGTGCATTTGGCATACTTATGTGCATGGGTATTGTGTGTGTGTGTGTGTGTATAGATAGATAGATAGACAGACAGACAGACAGAGAGACAGACAGACATATTCCTTCCAAAAGGTATACTCCAAAAGAAAGGTCAAGGCTAGGATAAAAAAAAGGGTAAATATATATTAAGTGAATTACTAATTGCTACTTAATTTTTTAATCGCCTATAAAGGAAGGGACAACATTTATAAAAAAAATAATTGATTCCTATCTGTATGTATCAATCATTTTCTGACATATCCCAAGACCTTTGCCTCATGCAGGCACTGACAGACACACACATGCACACACACATTCAAACACAGAGTTTCCAGTAGAAATAGCAAAAATAATGTATTTTTTTAAAATAGTAAGGAGAGGAAAGGATGGTTGTACTGAGAAGAAACAAAAAATGTGGAGAATGAAACTGGGGACGGGAGGAGAGGGCAGGGAAAGAAAGTAAAGGAAAAGAAATTCCTGTGTGCATGTTGCAACCAAGGTTAAAAATCTCTCCTCCCAAGCAGTGACTAATTTTCAAAGGCACCATTGCTTTTCAGAAAGTTTTCTGCATCTCGTCCCATTTACTTGTTTCCTTCTATTTTGCTGAATATAAAAGATCCCTCTTGTCAATGCACAGGTCATTGTTTGGAGGGGGAAAAACACTGCACCCCATCCTCTTGTTGGATAAGTGTTGAATGAAGTACAGGTAGTCGTCGACTTACGACTACAATTGAGCCCCAAATTCGTATTTATTAAGTGAGACATTTGTTAAGTGAGTTTGAATCTGGCTTCCCCGTTGACTTTGCAGGTCAGAAGGTCGCACAAGGTGGTCACATGATCCCCGGGACACAGCAACTGTCATAAATATGAACCAGTTGCCAAGCGTTTGAATTTTGGTCACGTGACCATGGGGATGCTGCAACGGTCGTAAGTGCTATTATCAACGAGAAGAACACTGTTATCAAACAAGCCGGCTTAGGGGAAGGGTGAGGGGAATCCATGGAGGATGGTGTTCTAAGCGGCTTCTCAAACTTGCAATCAGCCCCAAATGTTTTCTTTCAAAAATGGCACCCTCCAAATACAGTTTTAGTTGTAGCTTTTAACATTTTGGTTTTTAATGGTGGTTTTTATTGTAACCTGCCTAAAGTCGCTTTTCTGTGAGATAGGTGGCTATATAAATGGGACAAATAAATAAATATTGGAATGGCAACTCCCAAATTTCTGAGTTAGGATATTCAGAACTCAGCTACATGACACCGATAAGGCTGTAGGTCCAAGGCACCTGGAGGAGCTACATTGGAGAAGACTATCCTAAAGGAAAAAAAAAATCAGAGATGAGAGGCTATTATTGCCACATCCAGTGTTGGTTTGACAAGATTTTATTTGAAGTGTGTAGCAAAAATGAATCAACATCAAGAAGCGATAGAAATAGCACTTAAACTTATATATTGCTCCATAATGCTTTACAGTACTTTCTGAGCAGTTTATAAATGTCAGCACATTGTCCCCAACAATTTGGGTCCACAATTTACTGACCTCGGAAGGATAGAAGACTGAATGAACTCCTGGCTGTGGGCAGAGTTTGCCTGTAATACTGCATTCTAACCACTGCACCACCAGGAAGATGCCATGTACCAAATAAACCAGTGTCATTTTATGTTAATTGATGACCATTAAAATGAAAACGACCATTCTATCACACGCTGCCTGACCCTCAGATAACCCCATACTCTGATTTGTACTTCTGTGTTAGCTTCATCTCTTTTTGATATGGAAATAGCACTTTGAGAAAAAGTCATTGTGACAACTGTGCATTTGAGTATCTACAGCGGTTTCTCAAATAAATTCTAAAGAATGTCATCTTTATGACCAGTTGAGCAAGAAATAAGAAGCAGAAAGGGAATATTTCGGCCACAAGTTCCTAAGAGATGGTTTGCAGAACTAGAATTTGCAAAAAGATTAAGTTGATTTTTAAAGGGAGCATGTTTCATATTTAAGCCATTAAGAAGAAGAAATGACAGAGTCTGCCTTCTGATTAAAGCCACACTTTAAGGCATGGGTGTCCAGCCTTGACAACTTTATGGCTTGCTGGGGAATTCTGGGAGTTGAAGTCCACAAGTCTTAAAGTTGCCACAGCTTTCAGGAGACAAACATAGCCTTCCTTTTCTCTCCGTCTTTCAGAGCATCTAATTTGCAAAGCCAAGTTGTCTTTTAAAAGACTACCACTTATCCTCAAGCAAGACATATCTTGCTTACTGGCATAAATTGCAAGGTCATTCCTTGCCTAT
>NW_015387276.1:471934-473548 GCF_001527695.2 Protobothrops mucrosquamatus | reverse complement strand
TGGGGAATTCTGGGAGTTGAAGTCCACAAGTCTTAAAGTTGCCACAGCTTTCAGGAGACAAACATAGCCTTCCTTTTCTCTCCGTCTTTCAGAGCATCTAATTTGCAAAGCCAAGTTGTCTTTTAAAAGACTACCACTTATCCTCAAGCAAGACATATCTTGCTTACTGGCATAAATTGCAAGGTCATTCCTTGCCTATTGTATTTTATATCCTCTCTAGAAAAATGACAGACTGGCAAGCATCTGCAATCTATTTCCCTTTGCCAAAATGTGACAGGAAAGGTCCAACGCAAGGATTGATGGCAAAGAGCTAGCTTGAATTATAGCTTGTTGCACATGGAAAGTGGTGCTGGGTCCTCGTAAACCATCCCTCCCTATTGCCCACACAAAAGGCAAATAGAAGAAAAGAAAAGAAGAGAATAATCCATTTGTTTAAGAGCTTTTGCTGAAACAAAACATTGTGCATCAATGAAACACTCAAAGACATCTTATTTGAATCTGAGAAATTATTGTCAAGCAAGGATACTTTAAACAAAGGAAAGAGGCAGAACAAGATTTCAGCAAACTTCCCATTTTGTTCATGGGAAAAGGGGGTTGTCTAAAACTTTAGGTTTTCTTTCAAATCAAGGGGGGGGGAATCACCCAATATATGTTAACAATACTATCTTTAAAATTAAGAACAGTACCAAGCACATATATACAAAACCAAATCCAGAACAAAAACAACACAGCAATACACAGTAGTCATCTAAAAAGAAACAGTAACAAGTATCCAAAACTCTATCAAGACCAGGGCTTAATGTAATTGAACTCCCCATGTCTCAGAAGACACACACACGCACGCACGCACACACACACACACACACACACTTTATCTAAGACTCTCGGCTTATATTCCTCTTATTCTTCACTGATGCTTTTTGTTCATTGGACGTCTCCAAATGCATTATTAATGGCAAAGTCAAGAAGTTTGAGAGTCTTACCTTTTTCTAAATCTAAAAGGTTGACCCTCCCTTCTCTTGCCCTTGTTTTCCATTATAGTATAGACTGGCATAAATAAAGAACAAGCAAATTGAGAATAAGAGAAGATTGGAGCAAGGATCAATTCAAGGAAGAGGATTCCCTGAAATCTGGAATCCTTATTGTCAGTTGCTTTCCTTTCATTCTGACTCAGGTAAATTCCAGATATCAGATTACAAAGGCAGGATTATCCCTCATCCTCCACTTTCAGCCGGATATCTCTTCTCATCAACAGCTCAGCGTTTATCAAAGGCCAATGAGTATTATGAGCAAACCAGCCATGGCATTTTGCCTAGAAAGGATGATGTGAACAAGGAGCTAACTCCAGTATCCTATTTTATTATTTATTATTTTATTATTTATTGTATTTTTACCCCGCCCTTCTCCTTGCGGACTCAGGGTGGCTAACAGCCTAATAAAAACAAATACAAAAATACAAAAATACTATCATTAAAAACATAATTAAAAGGAAATATTAATTTGGCCTTTGATTTTAAAAATCATTTTAAAACCCAGCTAAAAATTACCCCTTAGGCCAGTCCTGCTAGCTAAAATAGCCATGTCTTAAGGGCGCGGCGGAAGGAAGGGAGATCC
>NW_015387276.1:415449-470925 GCF_001527695.2 Protobothrops mucrosquamatus | reverse complement strand
CTTGGGCTAGGAAAGAGTGACTAACTTGGGACTAGAACTCACAGTCTCCTGCTTTCCAGCCTGGTACAATAACCACTAGATCAGGGGTAGGCAACCTTGGCTCTTTTATGACTCGTGGACTTCAACTCCCAGAATTCCTGTGCCAGCCATGCTGAGGGGAAAGGGAGAGGTTTTCAAGCTGAGCCATGCTGGCTCAGGAATTCTGGGAGTTGAAGTCCACGAGTCATAAAAGAGCCAAGGTTGCCTACCCCTGCACTAGACAAAACCAGCTCTTTTTACAATCTCCTTTTATTCCATGTAGAAATGTCAACTAGTTCAGCTGTTGAAGCGTAACTCACTAACTCCATTGCCTATAAGTAGTGCTGGCCAAATCACCTAGCATATATCAAGTTATAGAATAAAATAAAATAGTAAAATAAACAACAACAATAGCGGTTAATATGTTAAATACAAAGAGGCAGTTTCATATCCACCTTCAGCCAAGAAAGTTTACTGGGTGACTTTAGACCAATCACTTTGTGTTAACCCAAGCTGCTCACACTTTTTCTGTTGTGGGAATAATTGGAGGCGGAAGTGCTGTGCGCATGCTTCTTTGAGATCCTTGAGAAAAGGTGGAAATAACTTGGGTGGGGAGTGCCATGAAGTCAGTGTTGATTCTGGGTGACTAGTCCCTGAAATTTTCTTGGCAATAACTGGTTTGCTATCACCTTGTTGCCATAGCTGGGAAAGAATAACCAGCCCAGCTGGTTTCATGCCTAAGGCAGAACTTGAACTCATGGTCTTCTAGTTTCTGGCCTCATCCCTTAACTGCTGCACCTTACTGGCTCTGTACTGGGATTTAAACCTACTGTAACTCATTAAAAAACAGAGAAGCAATGCTTTAGTAAAAGACAATGTACCATTCATTCTCTCACCTTGTTCTTTTTCTATTAGTGTAATAAATCTCAGATCCAACAGAACAGAGGTATATTCTACCCTCGCATATTTCAGGTTTTTAGTTGGAGTCAACTGATTGGGGGGGGGGGCCTCCAGGAATCAGGAGCAAAATATAGTGCATTGCCTTGATAAGTAAGGACTCTGGAATTATTCGCTTCTGTCATAAACGGATGTTTTTAGTGGTGTCCCAGGTGACAAAGAAGAGGATTTCATGTAATTTGATGCCAACACGCAACACTGATTGTGTGCTTATGCACAGATGACTACTACTAGCAATAACTGCTGGGTGTGTAGAATGCCTAAGTTAAGAATAAATATTCTTTTCTGGTGCTCTTAAGATCTTCCTCCATTTCTTAAACATTTCCTCTGAAATCAAATACACATTCTTTGGGGCTAGGTTCCCACGGTGTAAAAGGTATTTGTTTGTTTACAAAAAAAAAAGGAGTGGATTTAGCACTTATAAAATTAATACAGAAGTGCAGAGATCAGACTTTGCCACAAGCAGAGCCATGCTGCTTAGATCAAAACTGTCTCTTCTGACATCCTGCTTTGCACAGTGGCCAACTAGACGCTCATGGGAAGGCTATGAGCAGGATTAAAACTAATAGCCCTCTCCTGTTGTTTTCCTGAGCATGCTGCCTCTGGTCCTGCAGAAATCAGTATTCCATTTGATACATCAGACATTTCAGAAAAAAGCAAGTTGTGGTAAGAAAGGGCTTGTTGTGAAATTCTACTGTTTTTAAACTGGCATTGTCAAACAATGGCTTCTTTCTCTGGTTTTTTTTCCCCCTTAAAACTTCTGAAGATAGAATTTGAAGAAGAATGAGACTATAAAAGTAGACTATAAGAGTAGACCAGGCAGTAAGGCAACAGCTTTGGATTGGAGATCTCAGTCCGTCAAGGTAGACCAGACTAGCAAACCAAGATCAGGCAGGCTAATATTCTTTTCATTATTAAATATTATACAAATAAAATTAATATTATTTTATTATTATTAAAGTAACAGTCTCTTGCAAGGCTGGTGTGTGTCCCCCCTCCTCCCCCCTTTCTCTTTTTGAGAACTAGGGACAGTCTTGTCTGAGATGTTTTCTCGGGTTACATTTCTGCCAGATTCAGCTCTTTTATCTGATTGTTATCTCAGTATAAGTCTTCCTCCTGTCCCTCAAGGTTATTTCTTCTGCCCATTACAGGAGGTTTAGAGGAAAATATGGCAGTGCTGTATGAAAAATACCAATGTGGATAATCCAAATAAGTCATTGACATGTATGATCAAAAAAGTGTGGTTGTGCTTTTTTAAAATGTCCCTTTGAGATTAGTGCCTTTAAAATGTCCCTTTAAAATGTCCCTTTGAGAATAGTGCCTCAGCCCATGGTTCTCAGAAACTTATCCAAAAGCTGAATAACAATGATAATGTTCTACGAATGGTTTAATCATATTTTAAAATGGGGGATTGGGAGTGATTATACATCTGAATGTTGGTTGTTTAAAATGGTTACATTTGTATTTTCAGTCCTGTTGTTTGGGGAGATCCCACTCAGCGGGCCTGGGATGGAAACAAGTAGAGAAGTGGATAGCTGATGGTTTAGGCAAGCTAGACAGTCATTGACCGGTGGAAATCCAACTGGGGACAGCAGGCAGCCTGGATTTGCAGTTCTCGCTTTGGTAATTGTTTCTTGTCTCCTGCACAAAGTCCTTTGATTCCCTTTTTGTTCTGAGCATTTGTATGAATTAGACACCAGGACCAGACATTTCTGGGAATAAGAATAGCATCTACAGACGCATTAGCCAGCTGTCATAATTACTGTGCCTTTGAATTATCAGGCTTTAGAAAACGGGTTTTGTATCAGCATTGGCCAGGAAAATATCCAGACTTGAAAAAAAACAAAGCAGACAGCTTTTACAACTAAAGGTGTTGCTACCTTCCTACACACTGATGTCACATATTCAAAATAGGTACACTAAAAAGCAGCTATAATTGGTGCTGCATATCTCACACAGTCTAATATCTATAAATAGGCTGGATACTACACCATATTCTCCATCAAAAGTATAGAGGTCAGTATAATGGAAATGTGCAGCACTGTTACACATCCCCTGCGCAATTTAATGAACCTATGAAATTCAGCCAGAAAAGGGCTATATTTTAATGGCAAATCTAATAAAAATATTTTCAAACCCCATTGTGTATCTTTTAACAATGTGCATGTGGTTGCCAATTTAGAAAAGAGGAGCGTAATTGTTCCTGGAGTCCTCATCAAGGCTGCAACACCATGGTATACTAATTGTCTAGGGGACCTTGAGGTTGAAACCTAACCCATCCAGAATGCACCAGGGTGAGTTCTACAATATTCTAGAATCCCTGTGTTTGAGGACAAGATTCTGTCACATATAGAGAACCACAGACCATTGTAAACAGATGACCAAAAATAACATTGCCCATTTCACAGTATGTTTTTATGTTTCTTTACAAACCCATCCTGAATGTTAAAAGTCTTCTGAGCTGTTTGTTCTTTTGGAAAAGACTGTGGCTCACTTCAAAAGCAACTGGGGATTTCAAGATAGACTTTTCCCATCTTCAAATTCAATTTATATTTTAGAACAGATTTTCTAAGGCAATAGGAAATATTCTGTTGGGTCAGTTGTTATTCTATCGTACCTTGTATTGTTTTTAGTAGTCAGACAGATATCTCTAAGAAAAATAGAAGCAATGAGCATCAGAGAATCTGTTCCTTGTTGATGGCATTGCATCCTGGAGGCTTCACTTAATAATCAAGAGATCTATCTTTCCTGGGTCCTGGACTTACTTTAAAAACCACTGAAGGCGAAGATCCTCAGTTGCTAATCTTACCACAGTATTCTTCTGTATCATGTTGAGCTTTTGTTTTTCCTAGTGTCAACTTTTAGAAAGAATGAAGGGGGGGGGAAATCTCCTCATTTGGTATATCACCTAATATATTTACATCAAGCTTTACTTTTCTGGAATATTCTACAATGAAATAGTGGCAGTTAACTACAGTACTAAAAGTAAGGCCTGCTGAATTCAGTGACGTTTAGTCATGGAAAAGTCAATAACGTTATAGAATTATGCCTCAAGTAGGTTCTGGTGGGAATTGTATTCTGTAATTTTATAATCTCTTCTTTTTGCCAGCATTATTTCAGCAAAATTGGACTGATTCTGATAAATTAAGACAAAAGTCATTGAAATTCCCCTGTAAAGATCTCATCCTAATTCTAAGAATGGATGGATCCATCTGTATATTTTTATACAGTTCTTTGAATGTCTTATTCTTGAGAAATCTCCCTTTAGTACATTTTGAATAGAGAGCCACACTGAAAAAGTTGGAGAAATATAAAGAAGTTAATAATGTTCTAGTTCACACATTACCCTGAGAAGTATGAATTAAGTTGCTTTTTATTAAATGGTCAGCCAAACTGAATTTATCCTCATTCATTCTAAATTCATAAAAATATACATTTTAGGCATATTTTTAAATGTACACTGATTTTATTTTATTTTCCTTCATCGTTTTTTAACATTCATTGCATTAACCTTTTGGAAAAAATACAATTCAGGTCTTTGATTAGCTGCCTCAAGCGTTCATCTCATATACAGAGTGTGTGTATTCTAAATACTTTCCATAGTCTGGTCATTTGGCTGTCCTTCTCCAACCTTCTGTGCTCAAAGGTCTCTTGGTTCTTATTAATACCTCCCAAAATGAATGAAGTGCTGAAGTGACAGTTCAGTCAACTTGAGGTTTTCACTTAGCTCCAGCACACAGGCAGCCACATGGTGCTGCCATTTCCCCTTCGCACAGCAATGTCTCATCGCTTCCCAACTTAGGATGAGAAGAGATAGTAGTAAACAAGGAAGGGAGGGCAGGCAGAGCATTCTTTCTGATCACTTAATAACAGCTCCACTGAATCGTGTGATGGGGGCCTTATAATGAAGCCCTTAGTTGCATTCCAAGTTTCTGTCCAGCTGCTCCTTCCATAGGGATGCATTGGATGATTTAATATATATATATATATACTACATGTATGTAAGTATGTACGTATATGTATGTGCACAATCAACCCCAGGCAAGATCTGGCTGATTTTCAGATATAACATTTCTTTTACCAGCTACTCTACACACACACACACACACACACACACACACACACACACACACACCAAATGTGATCTGGTTTTTTTCAATTTTCAGAAAATTGTTTTGTTAACAGACAGAGTTCTGAGCCCCTTTACATAATCTCTTTCCAACATTCTATTGGATTGAAAAAAATAAACATGTAAGCTCTTGATTGCACTCCCCCATGTAGCCATGCCACTTAGCTAATGTTTGCCAGGTATAAGCAAAAAAACCTCTAACTTGTGTCAAATGGCCATTATCAAAGTTTGAAAGCCAGCAAATTTTAATTCCTGCTGGATTTCACCTTCTTCCCCCTGTCTGAAGGTTTCCTTTTCTGACAACTCATTGGGATCACCCAATCCCATTTTACCCTATGATCTCAATAAAACTTTATTATTTTATTTTTTTTGAAATATAAGGGTTATATACTATAACTTAGTTTAGTTCCGTGGTGACGAACCTATGGCATGGGTGCCAGAGGCGGCACTCAGAGCCCTCTCTGTGGGCACGCGTGCTGTCGCCCCAGTCCTAGGCCTTCAGCTGGGTTTTATAAGACCTTTTCGTTTTAGGCCTCCACCACCGTGTGCAAAAAAAACAAAACCGTTCAGTCAATCAATTTCAACTTCTCGCGGGAAAAAAAAAAGATCTCGCAAAGTTGGAATTGATTGATTGAACTTTTTAGTCCCACCCAGTCTGCTGTTACCATCGCAGCCACGCCCACCCAATGGGCCACACCTACCCAATGGGCCATGCCCACCCAGCACCCGACGATACATAAGTGGGTTTTGGTTGCAGTTTGGGCACTCGGTCTCTAAAAGGTTCGCCATCACTGGCTTAGTTCGTGCTAAACAGTTTCAAATAAACTGTTTCTGTATCAAAGCTAAAGAAAATGAATTTATAGCTTAGTGCAATTTATGTTATGTGTGTGTGTGTGTGTGTGTGTGTGTATTTCATTCTGTTAATCATCAGTCATGATATTTTGAAGTACATCATACGATTGACCCTGTCTCCATTTTTCTATTTGTCCTTCTATGTGAATTCAACATTTGGTGAAGAAAAAGCAGTTTTGAACCATAATATTTTAATACCCAGTGGAGAAGGAATCATATCACAGGATGAATTCAGTTTTGGATTCACTTACAACTTAGACATGCCTAGGACTTAGGGCAAAAAGGAGATGGAATGTGCATATCAACGAGGAAGCTTCTTCCTGCACTTTCTCTACTTCTCTACCCATAATCTTAGAAGTCATGGAAGTCGTAAGGGGCCATTTGAGACTTTGGCTCAGTCCATACTTGGCTTAGTCCAGAAGTCCAAAATCAAATATCCCTAACAAATAGCTGTCTTGCATCCCTTTGAACATAATCCAGTAAAAGAAATCATGTCATACTACCTACATTTCTTTTTATTTTGTTTGGCAACCTGTACATCCACATCTAAATAAATAAAGCTCTGGATCATTGTGTCCACTGTCAAACTGCTCTGACTGCTAGGAAGTTGTTGGTTTTCTGCTTCTAACATTCGGTGCCCTCTGCTTGCTGTGATTTCAGTCTGTTATTCTGTATCCTGCACTCTTGGATGACAGTCACGTCCTGACCTCGTAGCAACTTGAAGGGAGTTATCATCTCATCCCAGACTTTTCTTCCCAAGCCTAGACATTCCCATTTCCTTCAATCGCTCTTCTTAAGACTTGGATTTTTGTCCAGTTTTTCAAAATGTAAAGGCTTTAATAATTGGGGGGTATATCAGGTATATAAATAAATAAACATTCAACCTTGTTACTGTTTTTGAAGATAGGGACACTTGGCCTCTTCCAGTTGTCTAGCATTTTCTTCAAATTCCTTCAGTATCTGAAGATGCTGCCGCCTCTTGAGTGGGAAGGACGACAAGGAGAAGAGTGGTCAGGATTTGTGCCAGCCAGCCAGCCAGGCAAGGAGTAGGTCGGGCAGGGAAGGTGGCTGGCTGGGGAGGGGGGACCATGGCTGCTTAGGTGACTGTTGCCGGCTGCTGCCGGCGGCAGCTTGGACACAGGTTCAAGGGGCCTGGCTCCACAATGCCTCCCCACTCAGCTGAAGGCTTCATTTGTACTCTCAAACTAAGGGCCGGCGCACGCAAGCGAGCAGCACATCTGGGCAACAGATGGCATTGGTTCCTGTGCCCGACCAACTCCAATTCCACACTTTGCCCCATAGGCATGCAAACAAAGCAAGCACTTTCTCGCCCCCCCAACAATGGAAGCTTCTGGGGGCCATGATGTCTTTTGCAGAGAATTTATGTTTGAACTCGCATGATATTACGGCACCCAGGAGCTTCCATTGTCAGCACGAAAAGCATTTCCAAGCTGACTCTTCTCTCCCTCAAACAGAAAGAAACCGTGGCAGAGAGGAGGCAGATTTTGCAAGGTGAGTGTATCCAGCATGGCAGGAAGGGAGGAGGAAGCAATTGTGAGGAGTGGCGGGGGGGGGGGGAATAGGGTGAATGTTGCAGAGAATCTGCAGTCGTTCGTAAGGGCGAACAACTGCTGTGGTGCTGCAATATTCGTGATTTTGGGACTTGCTCATAAACACTAGGGGGCGCTTGTCACGTAACTTTGAACGAGTGTTAAGTGAATACTCGTAACTCGGGGATTACCTGTACTGATTTTTTCCCTTTTATTCTGAACATCCTCTCTCTACAATTCTACATTACATGTCTGTCTTGTTCCTTGGTGATCTGATCCTCTTTGCACTTTTTCATTTTTTTTCTTTTCAGATTTTTTTTTGTGCAGCAATATTAGCCTCTTCTCTGCTTTTTATCTTTTTTTTCTTGTACTTGTTTGTAACTGTGCTTCTTTCAAAATCTCTAGCCTCCATGGGATTCTTTTTCCATTAGCTTCTCCTGCCATGAAATCCAACTTATCACTGCTCTGAGTTAATTCAAATCTATTATCTTGAAGTTCAAGATGTGTGTTTGACTATATTCATCTTTGTGTATCCTAAAAACAAGAATTCCCACATTGCACCATTACTTTTCCCCAGGTTGATGCTATTTCCATTTAGCTTCCTATTGGTTAGCATCATATCAAGGAAAACAGATCCGTTTTTGTCTTTTTCCACTACCTGAAGGAAGTGATTGTCCTCAAGATACATTAGGAATTTTCTGAAAGGACCAGATTTCCCAGCAATAGTCTGAATAATTAAAATCTCCTTCCCAACACTTATTATTTCAAACTCTTTGAAAATGCACAATTTAGTTTTGGAAATAATCTTCTCCGTTGGATGGGCAATGGGAGTCACCAACAATAATATTACTTTTATATTTATTGGACTAAAGGATTACTACTACTAAGGCTGCAAACACTGGACAATCATAAGATAGCAGCAAACAATAAGGATTGTCTGTATTTCCTTGCTTCCATCTGGTGGCAATTCAGAGTTCTGCAGTCCATTTTTGCAACTCAAATGTTCTCTACAGCAGGGGTGTCAAACTTGCAATGTCACATGATGTATCGCAACTTTTTTTCCATTGCCGGCAATGGGGTGGGCACAGTTTTGGCATGACGCATCCAGCCCATGGGCCAGCAGTTTGACACCCCTTCTCTACAGTGTCACCAAATTAAACATTCAGTCTTAGGAAGCAAATGTTAAAGCATACTCTGAGTAGTATTTCCAATCTGGGTCCTTTCAGATGTTTTAGACTACACATCCCATTCTACCTAATACAATTAGTGGGTATGAATAATGGGAAATATGCTCCCAATTATTTGGAAGGGCCTGGGTTACAAAAGTCTCCCTTTTAGAATAATTTTAGTCATGCAATTCTTTACTCAATTACATGGAAATAAACCCCCACTGAACACTGGAGGACTTTCTTTTGGGTAGACAATAGATAGAGTGCACTTCTCATTCTTACAATCTACAAAAATAATACAAAAGTGTATTTTAATTGATGTTGATTTGCTGAGTAATTCTCTTACACAGTTCTTGTTAACTTCTTCTAGAGGATATATTGCCTCATTTTCTTAAAACAATGGCTTCGAGGACTAGCTGCTAAAAAGGCAGCTAGAAAGCATTACATTAACAAATAATTCAATATCTCTATTTGATTTTTAGGTAGGTCTAATGGGGACTCTTGGGACACTTGAAAGAACAAGGTAGGGATAGATTGTCATGGAGAAAATCTATTTATCTGGCCGCCGGTAATCAAAATGACTTGATGACACATAATCAATCATCAATCAGCATATGCACTCATTTCACTCTGGTGGGGATGTCCTTTTATAAGACTATATTGTCAGCCTTGGTTTTGCCAGATTCCCCTGCCACCTGGGAGTTCTGCAAATTAGTTTCCACCAGTTTCGGCAGTCACTATACCTTGAATCATGTACTTTTTTTTGCCTCCTGGAGTGAATGAGATCATTAACTAGAAGTTTGACATTAGAAATGGGACATATGATCAGAAGAGACATTGCCATCTCTTGTTGGGGCAGTAATGCCCATGTAGCTTTTCATAGTTATTTGAACCATCTCAGCTGGCTTAGGGCTATATCTCTCCCCACCCCCCCACCCCCACACATAGTTTTTATAAGCACAGTGCTTTCAACCTACTGTATTTTCCCTTGATACCTCTATAGCTGTGATATCCTTAACAGACACCGATGTGACATGCGAAGCTCTGAAATGGAAGCTCCAGGGTGCTTTATCTCCTGTTCCTGCAATAAGCAGTGACAGTCTACGTTTTCTTCTCCACAGGCACTATTCATAGTCCTTTCATTAACAGTCCCTGTGAATTAAAAGGCTTGCAAGGTGGCAGAGGGTGTGGATGGCATCATCATTAGGAGGTAAAAATCGTAATGAAAGGTGATATCCCAGCTATCTCCCGTGCCGTGGGAGAGTTACCCATATGGATGGTGAAAGACTGCTGAAACAGGATTTTAACCTTTGCATGATATTTCTCTAAATTCCATCTCGGGCTAAGACTGCAAGGTTTTTTTTTGTCTTTATCTGAAGCCAGGTTGACAAAGAATAGGCTACTATATCTGGTCTGTGGTAATAAAAGCCAGCCATTAAGTGCCTTAAAGTGTTTGGTTTTTCAGTCGCTCTTTATAGCCTCTAGTGGTTGTCCACATTTTTGCAACCTATCTTTAATAGCCCTAGAACAGGGGTAGGCAACCTTGGCGCTTTTATGACTCGTGGACTTCAACTCCCAAAATTCCTGAGTCAGCTATGCCAGATGCATCCCAGCACGACTGGTTTCCCTCCCCCCTGTCCCGTCCCTCCTGGCCTCACATGCTCTCCTTTTCCTGGGCATGAACCACTGCATCGCCTCCTCAGCTGTTGGCTGGCCGTCGAGCTCAGAGGCGGCTTCTCTGAACTGCTGACAGTGGGCTGCGGAGCCTCAGAGTGCGCCGGTCGAGGGGCCAGCAGGCTGTGGCTGCTGATGGACACCATCAGCCCCCATGCGCTCGCTGGCCTCTGTGTGTGGGGGCCAATGATGTCAGGCAGCAGCCACCCTGGCCCCTGCCTTGCATTGCCCCATAGCAGTGGCACCCCCGCCCTGCCTCCCCTCCCCTCACCCCGCAGGACAAGCCTCCTGCCCACTATCCCACCCATCAGAGACCCCCTGGATCTCCCCCAACCCTGTCCGGCCTCCACAGGAGTCCCTGCCCATGAGCAACATCGAGGTGACCACGCCCACCTTGTCCACGCCCACCCATTCTGCCATGACCACCACAGCCACACCCACCTAACACCTGGCGATAAATAAGTGGGTTTGGATTTGCTGTTTGGGCACTCGGTCTCTAAAAGGTTCACCATCACTGTGATAGGATAAGCTTTCTGCTCACTGCAGCTACAAATGAAGAAGATCTGTATAATGTAGCAATGAAGAAAAAGAAAGAAGCTCTCAAACTCAAATGTTATCCTACAACAGAGGTAGGGAACTATGGCCCCTTTATGAATTTTGGACTTCAACTCCCAGAATTCCTGAGCCAGCATGTGAAGTCCACAACTCATAAAAGGGTCATAGTTCACCACCTTGTCCTACAGAAACCTCCCACTCAACAGTAAGATTCCTTCCATTGATGGGTTTTGATTCAGCTTTATTGTTAGTTGAAGGGATTGGAACCATTTCCCCATTATCCTTAGTCCCTCTCAAAAATATTCTCAGGCTTATGTGGAGTTTATGGAACTTCCTGGGTGGTGGAAGAGACAGCATTTCAGCTTTAGCAAGTGGATTGTTAGAGGAACTTATAACCTCCTGAATCAATTATGACTTGGAGTGGTCTGTAGACTCTTGACCAGTTAGAAAATAAAAATGAAGCAGGAAGAAGACAATCAGAAGTTCTCAGAACTTCAGGTCCTACCTAGAGTGATGCCATCATTCAGTGAAAGTAACTAGCAAGAAATCCAAATGAAAAAACATTTCTTCTTTGGGTAATTAAAAAAATGGTGACAGCAGCAGCAAAGATCCTTTGCTATATTATGGACATGTTATGCTTCAGTCCAATAATCTGCAGCCATATCAGGAACCTCATAAAATGGACAAGGTTGGCCTGGCCTAGGAACCCCAGTACCTTTTCTCACTGGTCTTGAGAAGCCAGAAAGAAAGATTTGAAGGCAGTAGTGCTTTCCTGCAGTAGCCCTCTGAGAGATATCTTGTCCTTGAACGTGGGAGTTCTTGTAGATTCATCCTAAATAATACAGAGTTATTGGATTTGTTCAAAGCCATGGAGTATTGTTTAATCTACAACACCCTAAGCACAAGCTTAGAACAAGCACAATATGTGTATGTGAAAATTTCTATGTCTAATACTTTTCTGAAATCCATGTAAGCCAACAGAGCTCTTCTTATCTTTGCAAAACAAATTTGTGTTTGCCTAAGCAATATAAAAAATCAGGTCCAGTACTAATGGAGCGTTTTTTTGTAGGTAAATTATTTTGGGAATGACCCTGCTGGATTTTTTTCATTAAAGCTTCCAGTGCATCTCTTTACTTCCTGTTGCAATAATAGCCCTGTTGGCAGTGACTTTTGTCCAATTTTATCTGCTACTAATATAACGTTACAGTTTGTATTACTGCTTCCGAGCGGTAATGTCTTAAATGTCTGTTTTCACACTGTACTATAAAATTGAAGATACTTTGCTTTCAGACTTCCAAGTCTGGATATTTTTTGGTAGATATGTTTTCCAGAGCACAATCCCTGACCTCAGAGAGTAATAAAGAATAGAGAAGGGGAATGTTTAGAGTTTAAAGAAGATACTCGACCTTACTTTATGAATAACAGGAAGAACAAATGCAAACAGTTAGGAATCAATAGTTGAACTTGGTGGGTTGTGGGTTTCAGGAACAATTCTGATATCTGAACTTCTATGTTCAGATTGAGCAATCTCCAGGGACAAATGATGAATGCAGTGCTGCCTGCTGTTAATCTGCAATGCAAAGTCCTTTTCCTTCAAAAACCAGTTCAGTGAAATCCACGGAATTGCATTAAAAAGAGTTGCATAGTGTTCTTCTGCTGTAAGGATGAGTAGCATTCTGTAAACCTGGACCTCTGGCAAACTGGGACCCTCCATTTCCCCTTTTTCTGGTCTTCTTCAGTCAGCTGTCTAGTTTGCTCTTTTCTCACATCTGACACCTCCTGAAAGGGCAGAAAGTATTTACTACATTCTATATGGATCATCTTCACAAATCTTGATAAGCAAATCCCACCAGGCTTTCCCTTCCTAAGTATTGTTGCAAACCACGGAAAATCACTTGGAGGTTTGTCTGAAGCCCATGTGCCAGGTCCCTATTTTAGTATGACTCGATAACAGGCCCCACTTATTTCTATTTCTTCTTCCCGCTAACTCTCTCTAAACTGCTAATACTAGGAGCTATAGTCCCAACACATCTGTAAAGTATCAATTGGAGAATTTTCTACATCATTAACTCAATACTTTCATATAGTTAAATATAACATTTCTATTACATCAAGTCCTTTCTCTGATTTTTCTGACCAGTCTCATTTGTGGCTGGAGATAATGAAGCTTCTCTTGGTTGCCCCTATTAGTTGTATAGACGATGTTACAAATCCACTGAGAAATTTTGTTAACTGGCAATCCTAAAAACCAAACAAGCGAATTAAACACCTCCTTGCTATTTCCAGCCTTATACCATTTTTTTGTGATGACAGTAATAGCGATAAGATTAGAATATAAAATGCAGTGATCTGCCACATAATCTAGAGGTGATCTGCTGAAGCACTGCTACATTTCTTCCTCTTACAAATACCAGTTAGGAATCAACAGATGAACTTGATGGGTTGTGGATTCAAGTAGGTTGGGATGATAAGTTTTGAAGAATCAACATTTTTCTTGGGAACTATGTATCCCTACATCAGCTATTAGTTATGATGGTAGGGATCTTGCAATGAAAGTCAGTGTATCCTTTTTATATCTCATCATGATTTGCTGGCTTGGAGTTTGTTCAAGAAGTCCGTTCCATGTGAAGGCAATATGAAGTGGAGGTTAGAAATAGTTCTTTGGCATGCACTACATTATGTTTCACATTATTGTCATGTCAACTCTATAGACCAGGGGTGTCAAACTCAATTTCATTGAGGGCCGCATCAGCATTGCCGTTGCCCTCAGGGGGCCGGGTGGGTGTGGCCTACGGGTGGGCGTGGATGGAGTGGGTGTGGCCTACTGGATGGGCGTGGCCAGCTCTACATTGTTCGCATCAAGGGTGCCTGTAGGGGCTTGGGCAGGAGTGGGATAGATCTGAGGGTCTCTGGCAGAAGGGAGTGGGACCAGGGCAAGTGCCAAGGCATGGTCCACTGGAGGAGCCTCACTGTTCCTCTCAGGCCATGCAGGGGGGAGGGGCTTATGGAGCTAAGACTGAATGCGTTTCAGCATAGATGGCCACCACAAAATTGTACATTGGCTCCCAGCCGGCCTGGGCCAGGGCCAAGGCAGAGGAGGCCGTTCCCTCACTGTTTCCAGGATGGCTTCGCAGGCCACATGAAACCACTTTGTGAGCCGCATCCGGCCCCCGGGCCTTGTGTTTGACATGTCTGCTATAGACAAATGGATGTCAAGCACTAAATCAGCTGCTTTTTATTTGCAATGCACATGCTTTACTATTGAACTATAATCTTTCCTATTGAGTTAAAGTTTCATTTCTCCAATCATCTATCCACTGTTTGGGTAGCATGAATCTTCTTTTGGCTGAGTTCACATATACCACTAAGCTACAAACATGGTTTATTTGGTTTTGGCTTGGCATAATGCGTAAACCACATTCCTGTGACTTGTAAGCCTTGATGTACTATAGCTTATTGCACAGGGCAAAGTCCCTAGCTCACTGTTTCAATTAACCATGGTTAAATTAACCATGACTTCATACAATATGTGAATGCAAAAATAGCAAGCAGTAGCAGAGAGGGGTGAAGGCTGAGTCCAAGACTGCGCTGTGCCTAGGATTTAGCTTTCACTGTGGCATAGAAAGTGTTGGCACAGAAATCCTTGTCCCATTTTCAAATCGGCTTTCCAATTTGGCTCAGACTAGAACATGTTTTGCTTTGCAAAGTTCTGTGTAGTTCAGCACTGAGGTGAATTGGCAGGAAAGCCTAGAGGAACAGCAGCTGCTGCTGGAGGTCATGACCGAATTGCATTGGCGAGACTGAGTATTGGAAAGTTGCCAATATCCAGTAAAATATTTTGTGAGCCCAAGATGTGAGCTCTATAAATAAAATTACTAAATAATAATAATAATAATAATAATAATAATAATAATAATAAATTGGAAGGGATCTTGGAGGTCATCTAGTCCAACCCCCTGCTCAGGCAGGTAACCCTATACCATTTCGGACAAATGTCTGTCCAGATTCTTCTTAAAAACGTCCAGTGTTGGAGCATTCCCCGCTTCTGGAGGTAGGTTGTTCCAGTGGTTAATTGTTCTAACTGTCAGGAAGTTTCTCCTTAGTTCTAATCATCTACCTTTCCTGAGTGATGTTGCACCAAAATTTGGAAAGATGCAGAAGGCTCTTTTTTTCACTTTATGTCATGCTGCTACATTAGTCAATCATGTATAATGCACTCCGCGGGAATTATACAGAGAATAGTTTAGGAAACCTTGTATGCTTCTAGAGTATGGGGGAGAAATCTAGGCTACGGAGTCATTTAATATGTGCATGTTTTAATGTTGTTGCACTGTCACTTGTGTGCGTTTTTCTAAATAAATCAGAGAGGTAACAGCAACTGCCCCCGTCTGTACAGGGGAAAAAAAGTTATGTATGATATATAACTCAAGAGGGTTGACAGGATACACAGCAAGTTGAAGCACAAGCTGTTTTCATAAGGTTTTCTCAGCCAAGACTGTCTGAGAATCTTTCCTTTTTTATTGGCAATATTACAACAGGCTTCTTCTTCTCCTTCTTCCAGGCACTCTGTAAGAGTGGCCAATTCTTCCATTTCCATCAAGTCTCTTGCAGGGGATGCCAGCACCTGCAGCCTAGCTCTCCAAGCTCCAGGAGCTTCCTCTCAAAAGATGTCAAGTTGGCCCCAACCATGCAGACATTGAAAGAAGAAAGAGATATACTGTGCTCAATAGTCATGGAGACAGTATCTTACCCCCTTCAGAATTCACAACACGCAGAGTTATCATGAGATGTACTTGGTTTTGGTTTACTATGTTGCGTGAACTTTCTCATTATGATTTATAACCATTTTTATGGCTTAGCACGATGTGTGAATGTACAGTCAATTGAATATTGTAGTTTATTTAGTAAAACCCAATTAAGCAAACCATGTTTAGTCTGTTACACGAACACAGTATTTTCTTCTCAGCCAGTCACAATCAATCGGAGTTTTGCAAAATATGCTTCTGTTCACACAATACAGTTAGCCCAGTAAGGTAAAGATTTAGCTGTTGTATTCAAAGGACTTGTGAAGTTAGATTGCTGGCTTTTGTTTTGTTTTATTTTGTTTTGCAAAGGAGGGAGCGTATCCCCTCTTTCCCCCCCCCTCCCCATATGCAATGGAATGTACAAAGCCAGTGTTTTGGTTAATTTAGGCTTTGGAGCATTGTGTAAATCTATAAAACAGGTTAAGTGAGCAGCCAAGTTAATTGTGCAAATGTAATCTGTAGTTTGGTTACATCTGATTATAGCTGCATATCAAAGTCTTGAAGTTAGTTTTCTAGCAGTAGTTCACTCCTATTATTAGGCTACAATTATTTATGTGATTGGTATGTTCATGATTTCTTATCTCCTAAATACTGATATTGTTTTTGCCATTACTAAAAAAATCTCAAATAGCCTTTGATTTCATCCAAAATTGATGTAAGGCCCATCTTTTCCACTTGCTTCTCTGCCCTATTGAAACATTCTTCTTTTGAAATAACATGGATTGTTTCTGTTCCAAGGGCTTGTTTTGGAACCAGGCGATCCCATTTCCCCCATTTTTAAATCAAAATAACACTGTTACAACAGTCAGCATTTCCTGTAGGTCTTGACTATCTGTCCCCACCAGAGTTCCTTCAGTTTTTTGGGGATTACAATGCACATAATTCTTAGTCATCATAGATTGTAGTTCTGTGGAAAGAATTAAGTTGGGATTTGCTGATTCCTCAGACGACACAGGTTTTCAATTCCAAGAATTTGCAGTTACAGATTTGCTTAACACATCTGGAAAACTGCCGGTCAGTTTGGCTTCACTGAAGTAGGAGAACAAAGATTAAAATCATTTCAAGATAGTGTTTACCAAATAAAATGCACCAGATGAGGTAAGGATCTAGCAGGTGTATTTACACAATACCCTAATTTTGGCTTATGTTAAACTTGTATTTTGCAAGCCATGTGAGGCCAATCTGTTTGTTCGTTGTATTGTGAGAACTTAGAGTATGGACTAGATTCATTCATCATAGAATCCTAGAGTTGAGAGGGGTCATCCAGTACAGCCTCTCTGACAGATGACCATCTGGCCTCTGAAGATCTCCAATGAAAGAGAATTCTCACTTCATGTAGCAGCCTCATCTCCTGGCTAACAACTTGGAGAAATTAAGTGTGTTAGTAAGTTGCCTCAACCCATAGAGGAGACCAATCACGTTTTGTTTGAACTTCCGCTGTGTGTGTGCACTGAAAAAATCCTCACCCTCCCCACAAAAGACTTTATGTCAGTTCTGCATGGGATTTTTCTCTTCGTCCTTTTCTCAGTATTTCAGGTTGTGCTTTCTACTAAAGACAAAGTTTTTTTTCCCTGCAGTTTTGCAAGTGTGAAGGCAGAATGTTTGCTTAGTGCTACCTGTGCTCAAAATAATGAATCAAGGGAAGACCTGCCTTAAGAAATGAGCATCTTTAGGTTGCTAGCAGTGAACAGAGAACTATAGGAGATCTATAGGGTTCTTGCCCCCTCCCTTGCTAATCTCTTTCCTCATAATACTCACTTTGGGGCTTTGAGTCTGAAATTTCCTATGGACATTTTAGAAAATAATTCTTCCCTTGCCTCCTCCCTCCATCCCTAGTTCACTTCTCTTTTTCTAGGAGATGGCTGATGATGATCACTTAGATTAGGATGAATCATCATATAATTTGTGATGCTGGGGAAAAAATAGCTGGAAAAGAAGAAGCAAAGATGAGAAGTGCCTCAGTTAGCAGTTGAAGGCTAGGTTTATCCAATATTGTTAACTAGCTGCACCCGGCCACGCATTGCTGTGGCTCAGTCTGGTTAAATGGAAAAGAAAGAAAAGAGAAAGCNTAATTTCACAATGCTTGTGGGTATACAATATTTTTTGTTGTTCCATTGTCTGTGCAGATATAGAGATTGTCTGGTTTGCCGACTCTAGAACACGCAACATATAATTGTCCATGTGAGAAGCAATCCGTGTCTAGATCTAAACCGCACAATTCTAAAGATTGGCCCTGAGCTTTGTTGATGGTGATTGCAAACACCAATCAAATTGGGAATTGCAATCTCTTAAATTGAAATGGCATATCAGTTGGAATCATAAGCATGTTTTTACCTGTCACAGGTGTGACATCTATATAATAGTAGGTATATAAAAACACGTGCGTATTCGAATGCAACGTTGTGTCAAAATTTCAAAGCAATCGGTGAAGAACTTTCGGAGATTTAAGATTTTGAACAAACGAACATTTACATTTTTATTTATATATAGATTGGGTCAGTAGTGCATTGTGTGGGCCTATTAATGCAGTTGCTCTCACTTTGCAACTTCCTAAAATAATGCATGAATCTGTATGTTGCTCCCCATAAATAAACCTAATGATTTGAGCAAGCAATAAATATATCACTGTTTATTAGTGAACTTATGTAATAATAATAATAATAGTAAAGTTGGAAGGAACCTTGGAGGTCATCTAGTCCAACCCCCTGCTCAGGCAGAAACCCCTATACTATCTCGGACAAATGGCTGTCCAGTCTCTTCTTAAAAACTTCCAGTGTTGGAGCATTCACCGCTTCTGGAGGCAGGTTGTTCCACTGGTTAATTGTCTCTGTTTCATGGGAGGGAGGGAGTCTCAAACATTGCAGCACAGCAATTGTCCACTTCGAGCATGTGCAGCCAAAACTTGTGAACAAAGCCCAGGGCAAATTTTGATGGTTATCCCACTTTGCCTATGCAAGTATCATTAGGTGTTTGGTTTGGATTGGGTTTTTTTTGTTTTTTAACCATGGTCATACTTAAATTCTCAAGTCCTTCCCCTCGACAAACTAACTCACAATTTGGGAAGCCCTATATTCAGAAGTAGCTAGTGTTAGTTCAGATATGTAGGGCAGTTGTGATTCAGTGTCCTTCCCCCCCTTCCAAAAGTTGAGTCAATTGTGAGGTGATGTCAAGGCCCCATCCAACCATTCCTGAAGAGAGGTTGAAAATAAAACGTCCATCACATCATTCTCTGCCAAGCTTGGCAGTAGCAGGACACATCATCTAAGCACCAGCCTATTATAGATTCCCAAACTGTACCCACAGTTGCCTGTTTGGTCACTGGGGAAATTAAGATACATTTGGTGTGTTTTACAACCATCTTTCTTAAACCTGACAAGACATTGCATCAATCCATCTTTCTTGCTGGATACAATTTTACAGCAAGTAAGATGAAAACTGTTCTAAGGTCCTTTGATGCTATGCTATGTTACAACTTTGACGTGTGACTATAGCACTTACAATCCTTTAAGGAATAATCTGATAGAACACTATTATACATCTTCTCTTTCATCTTTTCAGCTTGTGTCTTTTAAGATGTATTATATACATGATGAAGATTTGCTAAAACAATCTGGATGCAAGGCCCCAAGGAATAATTGATAAAACTGGAGGGAACCATTGATGGTATGCTGCCTAATTCCAGTCAGAAACTTTAGGATTTAAAGCTGGTTTGCAAAGCCCTGGGTTATCTCTAGATGGCAGAAAAGAGAGTTTTATGTATTTCTTTGTTGGCATCTGGCATGTGCTCATATTTTTTTTAGCCCAGGTTGGGCTGTGCGGCAATCCAAATTCAAAGGACAGAACATGATTTGGTATGCAGATTTATACACATGTAGAAACTGCTGCAACAACTTAAATGTTAAAGACCTGATGGTTCTTTGTGTACAACATGCTGACTGACTGAAGATTGATTGAAACAGATGGGCCTGGGTTAGTCTTTTGAAGTCTACAGGGAGATGTGATACCTGTCATCAGATAACCAAAAAGTTGTCA
The DNA here is from genome assembly GCF_001527695.2 of Protobothrops mucrosquamatus. Taxonomy (NCBI): domain Eukaryota; kingdom Metazoa; phylum Chordata; class Lepidosauria; order Squamata; family Viperidae; genus Protobothrops; species Protobothrops mucrosquamatus. The sequence continues at coordinate 451,184 of NW_015387276.1, read as the reverse complement.
TGGAAAAGCTCTCTTGTACTCTTTCACTCTAGAGGCCAGAATTAGAAGTAATTAATAAAAATTGCAAGATAGTTGACTTTGACAAAATGTTACCAGAAATGTTCTAATTGTAAAAATTATTTGATAGGGGGAACAAAGTATCTCGGGAGTTGATTGAAGTATTTTAAATAGGTGTTTTTCATCTCAGATGTGTCTTTCAACCTTGGCAACTTTAAGGTTTTTAGACTTCAACTCCTAGTTGCTGGCTGGAAAATTCTGGGTATTGACATCCACATATATAATATATAATGTTTTATCAATAGGAATAAAATGGAAAACAGAGAAAACAGAAAACATACACGAAGTTCCACATATCTTAAAGTTGTCAAGGTCACGTGCTGTTGCATTTTACAATATCACTTAGCGCTACAAATTCCAGTTTCAATTACCATTGTTAGGTGAGGGCTCCCTGTATGGGGACTGGGCATCGTGCAGTTAGTTGCTGCTCTGCCTGGAGCCTCACTGTTCCTTTTGCTACCCCTTGCTGAAACATGACAACACAGAGGCAGACTTCGATAGCAGCCCAAAGTATGCATTTTCTTACAAAAGTATCTACCACCATGATCATTTAGAAGAAAAATGTTAAAATATGAACCAAAATAGCATTGCATTTTTAAAACGAGCCTTATCACTTTCTTCATATAAATAATATGCCTGTCAAGATCCTACTGAAATTCTGCCCTTCAGGCTGTGAAAGGAATGACCTTCCTAAATCATGAAATGTTCATAGTATCTGTCCTTTGGCAATGTTACATTTATTAGATGTATTTTCTTCAGGATTTTTTCAGAGTCTTGAATCTAGCTACAAGAATAATCAATAGGACCGTGAATGTCTCCCCTCTGAAACTCAGAATGAATACATAGAAAGAAAAAATAGAAAAGGAGGAGACTTTTAAAAACCTGAGATATGCTGCTTGCTTGGGGATTAAAAAACAGTGTTTTGTCTGTATGAGAGATAGAGATGCTAAAGGTTACATTTGTAGTCTAATACCGTGTGTGTCAACGCTGCTAACATCAGATGTTCTTGCTTTGACAACATATGGAGATGCAGCCATTTTCCTTCTTATGTTTTACTCTTAGAATTAGAGTTAGAATTAGATGATACTGGGGGGGGGAGGAGGAATGTGCGTGGAAGTTTAGTTAGACATAACAATATTGTAACTTGTGTGAGAACCAAGGTTTTTTAAAATAAGAGATGATAAGAAATGGCAGATTGGAGAACTGGAGGAAAAGCCTGCATTTCAAACTAATTGGAGAATGTGATTTATGACTGTTAATTAGAAAAGGGAATTGTGCTTGATACTATGTGCTCAGGGGAGGGGAATTCAGATTTTGGCTTTGCCTATGTATGTGCCGATGCTATGCTATTTGAATAAAGATTCTTTAAGGTAAACAATGCCTCGATGTTCTTTGAAGAGTTTCATCTGTCGGAACCATGACAGTGTGGTCTGAGATCTTTACTGATGAGACCCAAAACACAGAACACACCAACTGCCTGTATCCAAACTCTGAGGAGAATCAAGTATATAATAGAACTACAGTTATCTTCACAGGTATGGCCTGTGCTTTGAGCTCTAGGGTTAGGATTAGGGGTTAGGGTTAGCCCTCCAAAGTATATGAGGCCAGGAAACTAATGCCATGCAGATCAGGGCTATTCTTATTGTCATAGCTACAGAACAGAATCTTACAAGTCTGAATGGGCTTCTCCCCTTCCTCATTTTACCTTCATGTGAACTAGGAAGGGGCGTGTCTTGTTGTTATTGTTTTAATGGTCATTTTATTATAGATTACAATTGCAAGGAAAAAAGATAAGAACCAATACAAACTGAAACAATAAAATATAGAAGGTACAGAAAAGATAAAACGGGGGGGGGAATAAGAATGTAGTAAAGAAAAAGAAAAGTATATAAATTAATTAGTCCCCCCCTTCATCACAAGTATAAATATTTTCAGTAACTTATTACCATCTCTGAAAATACAACAAATGATATCTTCTGCTCATATTTTATTTACTTATATTCCACCTTTATTGTTTTTATAAATAACTCAAGGCAGCGAACATACGAACTTAATACTCCTGCCATGTCCCATCTCATTAGCTATAAATAAATCCTTAAAGTTTCATCATTTCAGTTCTGATTAGCAAAATCCATTTAAGATTTACCAGAGATAACAACTTATCTATTTTAACCTGATCAAATAAACCAACTTTACATGTCTTCCTTTTAATTTTAACCACCTAAACTTTAGTCCCTTCAACTAATGTCCTAGAACTTTTTTTTTCATGTATTCATTGCCCTTTCTCACAAAATTCTTCAAAGCTTTAACAAGCCACTTTTGTAAATTCAATATTCAAGCCACTCTTTTGTATTTGTATTTGTACATACCTTTTAATTATTAAGATAATAATTATTTCATTATGAATTATCAGCCAGTTTCTTTTATATGTCCATCATAGCATCTTTTTCTATATCTGTAATGGAATGTACAGGTGGTCCTCGACTTACGACCACAATTGAGCCCAGAATTTATGTCGCTAAATGAGAAATGTGTTAAGTGAATTTTGTCTCATTTGTGACTTTGCTTGCCATATTTGTTAAGTGAATCATTGCAGCTGTTAAATTAGTAACATGGTTGTTAAGTGAATCTGGCTTTCCCCGTTGACTTTGTTTGTCAGAAGGTCACAAAAGATTATCACATGACACTGCGACAACTGACAAACTACAGCAGTCATAAATATGAACCAGTTGTCAAGTATCCAAATTTTAAATCCCATGACTGTATGGAATGCTGCAACAGTCATAAGTGTGAAAAATGGCCATAACTCAACTTTTTTCAGTGCTGTTGTAACTTCAAACAGTCACTAAATGAACTGTTGTAAGTCAAGACTACCTGTAGATGCTTCATAGTGCTTTACAGTGCTCGCTAAGCGGTTTACAGCTAATGTTTTCAATTTTCTAATATAGGCTGACACATGAACCAGGCTGGTGACTATCCATTTTTATTGTAACTATAGAATGCGAGGAACACATTGGGTTGATAGATGGGTGATTTTGTTAGTACTTACAACAGCTCATTTAGTGACTGTTCAAAATGACAATGCCACTGAAAAAAGTGACATGACCATTTTTCACACTTAATTACCATTGCAGCAGTCCCCCATGGTCATGTGATTTACGTTTGGAAGCTCGAGAATTGCCCGTAGTAAGCTGGTGGGTCCCCAGGTGGGAGGAGGTGCATTTCAGAAGAGTAAGAGGCAACAACTCAGTCCAGATATTATGTGTGGGAGAAAGAGGATAAAGACAGCCCCTCCCCAATAGTTCATAGAACAGGTTGTGAAGGCAGATAGTAGAGTGTTCAGTCTGTCCAGAATTTGTCTGTAAGTGGGAAACAATAAAGAACTCAGCTTGGAAAAATCACCATGACCTTTCTTGGCTCTTGGACTTGACAATATCATTTTTGTAGTGTGTTATTTTTAAATCCACTTTCAGATCAGTCTCAATCGTGTCAGATAAAATTTAATACTCTTCCATAACATTTTTAAACACAGTATATCTATAAAGACAAATACTCTTAAAACTGACTTCTGGGTTCATTCTTCAAAAATACCTTTCAATATACCCAAAATATATTGCTTCATGCTGTATTAGTAAGTCAAATTTTATGTTTTCTTCTCCTTTAATTACAATCTTTGGTTCCTTCTGGTGCCCTCTAATGTTCAACCTTTAAAGTCTCATCCTATCATTGAAAAAAAAGAAAAGAATTGGAAACAAAAAATGTTTTCCACGTGATGGATTCTTATAATTAATTCCAGGGTGATAGTGAGAAGGAGGGTTTGCCTGGTTCCCCTCAAATCCATTTGCAGTGGTGAGGCTTAAATGCCTAGTTTTGATAAAATGTACTGGAATTTTAATTACTCCTCACTCATGCACAGCACAACGTTTAGTCTAGTTGCAAACTCAGTTGCAATATATGACAAATTAGAGCAGAGTTTGAAGGTAATGCATTATAAAAGCGGGATCACCCACAGGATTGTTGTTCTATGAGGTATCCACACTGCATTACGTTTAAGAGAATGGATGCTTCCGGATACAACCAGGAGGTGTGAAAGAGCTGGCATAGTGGTTTCCTTATTTCCTGGGACACTTGCTTCTACAGTGCAGGTTGTTTGGATACCTTTTCCAAAAGGATCCAACAGATCACCCTGAAGGAAAAGTTACTTTAGCGAAGACAGGTGTTTGCAAAATGAGCTGTTATTTTGGCTCAGCTTCAGGACAAAATGAAATGGCTGGAATTTTATTACCATCCTCTGGTGGCAAACTGTGTGCTGTAGCTTGTCAGAACTACCAAAATGAAGGCTTTATGGCAGGAAGTAGCAAATCCACACAGAAAGCCATTGCAGACAAATAGCTCATCATATTAAAAAACTGGGCTGTGGGTACAACATGTGTTGACTGTTGCACATGAAATGAATAGTAAATTTATGTGGATTTTTTTTCCCTTCCTCTTTTATAAAATGTTTCCCAAGTGCTACTCTGAATGAGCAAATGGCCTCCTTTCTAAGTATTTTTTTGAATCACAAAATTGGCATGGATTGCCACCACTACTTTTTAATTCTTGGTTTTCCTTGAGAGCTCCTAGAACTGTAATGTGCCATATAAGCATACCATATTGCCAAGTCAAAAGGTATGAATTAAATATGCATGTATGTTCAGCTGCCATACTGATTTAGAAGAGACTGAGTTTGCTTTCCTGTTTCATAACATGGAACAATCCACCTGGGATGTGGTCATAGATGGAACAATCTGACCAACAGCGTGATAGAAGAGCAAGGCCTATGGAAGGACTGAAAGTAATGCCACAGATAGCAATCGAGCAACATACCATTTGGAACCACAATCTAAAACTCTATAACCTGATGTGCTGATAGGTTGCATTTAGTTTCTGTGAGTTGCTCCTAAAATGCATCTAGGTAATACCCCTAAATCAATGGCTGACCATGCAAAGGATCTGAATGTTGCCATTGTTATAGAGAGGCAGTCAAAGGAATTGGCTTTGCCAATAGATCACACTTGAAAGCAGGAGGGAGCACAAATGCAGATATATAATTGTTTATATCAAGAGTAATATCAGAGAGAGACTGGCTGAGCCAGGGGAGTAGTCAAGTGGGGAATTAGTCTGAAATCATTACAAAGGCACAAGAGAGGAAGACCCACCTTGAATGCCATTGAATCTTATCTAATCTGGTCCCGGTGCCAGTCTGGGAAGATTGCTATGAAATAGGCATTAGCAATAAAGTAGCTAATTTGAACTTTGTATTTGTGAATCTAGTTCTATTTTTGATTAACCATTCTGATATTACTTTCTTTTTTGGGTTGGCAGGCTTGTTGGAATGGCAAACTAGTAAAATTATTCACGATAATTTTCGTTATCCCATATTGTATTTTGATATGAGAAGATGGTCTATTAGTATTTATAATTGCACTCCCTTAGATCTGAGTGAAGTACAAGACCTATTTCTCCTACCTCCATCACTATCACCCATATATAAAACAATTGTCCATTTAGGTAGGTCAGGCTGAGAAAGAGTGACTGGCCCAACGTCACCCAGGGAGCTGCTATGGCAGAATGTGAATCAGAACCTGGATCTCTCTGCTCTAGTCACTTACCTACTTCACCATGCTGACTCTCTAATAACTTCTATGACTGCTTATGCATAGTAAACAGCAACCACATTGCTCCGCTTATACAATGAAAAAGACCCACTCAGTACAAAATTTATGGATAGCAAAAGAGATAGGGGAGGAATTAGGATGAGTTAGGAATAAAAAGAAATGAAAGGAGACTAAAGGAACAAACTGTACCTTCAACTAAATATATAAACATATATTTAAAAAGAATTGCAGACCAGATTTTAAAAGAGTAGTTAATAAATCTGAGTCTATTTCTGTCTCCCTCTGAGTGAGCTTGGCAAAATGAATACTCGAAGAAGAATAAACCACAAATAGCACAGCATCAGTACTCACAAACTCTCTGATAGGTAGGGTTTGTAGACACGGTAACATTGCTCAGTCGGCTAATTTTTTCAGTATCAGAATAGCCACACCGTCCAGCTGCTGTTCCTATGTAGAAAGAAAGCTTCAACAGTATTTTAAGACTTTGGAAAGCCGGAACATCCATCAAATCGCTGGATCGTGAATGAATCCCTCCAAAATGAGCTCACAGCACTTGATGCCTGAGATCAATTTAAGATTCAGTTTAAAGATTCAGTGTGAAGGGGTGATTTGAATATATTTTCTTCAAATTGAATTGCCCCTTCAAAACAGTCATAATCAACATTCCGTGTATTTCTTAATGAAATGAAGTGGAATCTAAATTCCAGTAGAGTCTAAGCTTATTTGAGAATTGCATTGGATAGATCTTAAGTTAGTGGCACTTTTTGCTGCATTGGCTGTAGGAGATGCCTGGAGTAAAACTGGGACAAAACAAGGAGAGTTATGTGATGTATATTTTTCTTCTGCTCAACTGAGGATAACTCCTTCGGAGGTTCATATAATTCCTTGTTATTTTCTCCAGCTATGCTCAACTACTATGTTTATTTCTTTTGAATAGCAACAATAACATCTAATAGCATATCTACCTTATTCCCCAAACCCCTTATTTTTCATGTGGCTAATCCTTTCTCCAGAGCTGATGCCCTCTTGAGGTATTATTCAATTTTTGCAATCTCATCCAGGATAGCCAAAAGATACATTGGTTAGGGATTATGAAAGTTTAAAACAAAAACATCTGGAAGCAAGGAAGTCTGCTTTATATTCCTTGCAAATCTCTTACTCCCCTGATATGAACGCATTTGATCAGTACGTATAAAATCTGATTTCCTCCAGGCCAGTCTAATACACATTTGTACTTAATCTCATTCTGTCTTCTTGAGGGAGTAGAAAGGGAATATAAATACATTCCTTCCAGCTGATGCTGGTTCTATGTGAATATCATTATTTAGTTTCATCTCCTGTTACATAATGCTAAATACCTACTTACTATGTTGGGATGGTCAGAATGAGGCAGCCATATCTACCCCAAGCTTTATCTTTTTCACTCTAAGTTTCTTTGGACTTATATTTGTCAACTCTGCGACAAACTGTTGGCATTCGTTTGTGTCATCACTATTCAGAGACCAATGACTTCTGCTTTTTTTAAAAATACAAAGGGAATATATTTAATTCAGAATATTTCAACACATGAGTCAGGCATTCTATAGTTGAGGTTGTGGCTGGGCTGTGACTTCTGTATCCCAGTTACTGCTTATGGTAGCACTCTCCCTTCCAGCAATTATGTGCAGCAACAGTGACTGTACTCATGGTCGCTTGTTCTCTGGATGAATGCACCTATTTCTTCATAGAAGTAATTGTTACCCATAGCTGTAACCTTCCCATTAAAATATCCAACACCACTGCCAGAAGAATTACATTATTCAAATATCTCTAATTTAAAACCTCTGTTTTTGCTTGCAGAAATGCGACTTTCCATTTTGGGCTTTCTATAATTAATCATAACATTTTTACTGAATAAAGAGGTTGTTGGATCAGTTGTCTTCCATATTCAAATCTACCTTTTGTTTGGAGCGCTTTATATATATATAGGCTGTTTAATTAGCTGTTGCAGAAAATAAATGGGTTTCCAATTAGTGCAGTTCATCGGTAAGAAAGCAGGGTATGTCTATTAACTAATATTTTTGGATAATGCCACAGGGTAATGGGTGTGTCTTCTCTTTTACTGCTGTATAATATTCAGCACAAACTTATCAGCTGGAAAAAAAGAAAGTAAATGTATCATAGCAAGCTGTCAAGCAATCATGGTGGAATAAGGTCATGGTATGAATAGAAATGTAAATGAAACCATTTAAAAACTAATACACATGCACAATATTCTACTTATATCACCAGCAATATTTTTTTCCCATTCAGAAAAATAGGCAGTGGCAAAATCATTGGGCCTCACTAATGATCCACATCATCCTTCTATTTTCATCAAACTCATTACAAGCTTCCATCCACTGACCTTTTAAAAATGCCTTTAGCTGCCTAGTATGAACTTAATGTTTATGTTGCAGTTTAATAGAGGCCATGATACATAGCAAGACTGGTATATAACAAATTAGCATAGTGGCAGTTATCATGGGGGAGGGTCACAAGCTTATCTCCATGCTGTTGATTTATATTGTTTCATCAGCCATCCATAATTTAGGTACTTCCATCACAAGAATTCCACCTCTGAACCATACATAAGTTTTCATTTCTGGAGTTTGAAATGATCTACCAAACATTCCAAGGGATATTACTGAACACCATTAGTTTTTTGGGTGGTGTATGTTCATGTACATGAGAGTAAACACCATTAGTTATTGGTAGACACGTCCTTAGCGTTCCCCCTTTCTCTTGTATTTGCACAGACATCATGGATTTAACAGACAGTTGGTTCTTAACAGAAAATGGAGCAGCTTTCATCACCATACCTGAGAAATAAGAGTTAAACTTGGGGGTACACTGTAAACTTACATCACATACACTTCTATCTTTCAGCACCATATTGTGGTCCTCTTGTCAAGTTGCCAGCCATGGTCGCCAGCAAAACATTGGGAAGTCTACTGGCTAGATCAGTGGTGGCGAACCTATGGCACGTGTGCCAGAGGCGGCACTCAGAGCCCTCTCTGTGGGCACGCACACCATGCCCCAGAGATGGCAACCGTCCCTCTTCAACCAGCCGCCCGCTAACTCACCGAGGTCCCATGTGGCCAGGTGCATCCCAGCACAGCTGGTTTCCCTCCCCCCGCCCTACCTCGTCTTGTCTTGCCTCACCCCACAGGACGAGCCTCCTGCCCACTGCCCCACCTGCCAGAGACCCCCTGGATCTCCCCCAACCCTGCCCGGCCCCTACAGGCATCCCTCTCCACAAGCAACATCAAGGTGACCACGCCCACCTTGGCCCCACCCACCCAGTTTGCCATGACCACTGCAGCCACGCCCACCCAGTGGGCCATGCCCACCTGGCACCCGGTGATAAATAAGTGGGTTTTGGGTTGCAGTTTGGGCACTCGGTCTCTAAAAGGTTCGCCATCACTGGGCTAGATCATGGTCACTAAACCCTGAGGCTCCACACTGCCCAATCTGTGAAATCTGTAAGACAAATAGATTTTACAATCAAAATTGGGGGGGAAAAACAAAGCTTTACAGCTAATGGGTTTATTCATAAGATACTTGTTTTTAAACTCCCCAACTCCCAATCAAAACATTATCTGGATAATGTTCTTATCAGAACTAATAAGCAGCTATAAATAGCCAATAAAGTTTGTAAAATTTTTCTTCAGGCGAGATCAAGAACGTTATCTAAATTAGGCAACAACTGGTTGCAGTGACAATTTATCATATTTTACAGTTCCTTGGGAACCTACTTTCTGTTTTACAAAGATCATGCATAAACTTCATTTTTACTCCAGGTTTTAAAAAATAGGTTATTAATCTTGGAGATAAAAGTTGAGCAGTAAGTTTGTATGAAAACTAATGTTTTCAAAATCTCCTGCTTTGTGGCCACATTTAGAGGTGTGGGAGGAAATCCTCTATTCTTTCAATATACTAACTTCTCAATAGACAGTAACCTTCAAACTCTGGTTCTACTTTTGCTCTTTGCTCAGAGGACCAAGAGAAAAGAGTTCAATTGATGATTATGTGCCATCAAATCAACAGCAATCACATAAATTTTCTCCATAATGATCTTTCCCTGACCTGGTCTTTCAGGTCATCCAACAGTATACCCATTGCTACTGTAACTGAGTCCATCCACTTTGCTGAGAGCGTTTGAGACTTCATTCATCTTGTTAGACCTGCAGACTGTTGCCTGAGCCAGCGATCAACATTCCAGCAGTTCTGAACTACGCTGGCACCTTCATTACTTCTTCTCTCTGCAAAAGAAAAAAAATGTGCTTGAGAAAGAGACTCTCTTGAGTACTGGGAGTATGTTTGCTGGAAAACAAGCTCCTATGCTCAATAATCTACTACAGTGATGGCGAACCTTTTAGAGACTGAGTGCCCAAATTGCAACCCAAAACCCACTTATGCATCGTCGGGTGCCGGGTGGGTGTGGCCCATTGGGTGGGTGTGGCCCATTGGGTGGGCATGGCTGCGGTGGTAACAGCAGACTGGGTGGGACTAAAAAGTTCAATCAATCAATTCTAACTTTGCAAGATCTTTTATTTTCCCTTGAGAAGTTGAAATTGACTGATTGATTGATTGAACCTTTTTTTTTTGTACATGGCGGCGGAGGCCTAAAGTGAAAAGGTTTTATAAAACCCAGCTGAAGGCCTAGGACTGGGGCGACAGCATGCGTGCCCACAGAGAGGGCTCTGAGTGCTGCCTCTGGCACCCGTGCCATAGGTTCGCCACCACTGATCTAATACATAAGTGATCATATCAGCCAGAAGCATTAGAACTGCAAAATGTGTATTCATTTTCTAGACCAGCTTCTGATTACATTATGGGGATCAGTGAGCTTTGAATTTCTTCCTCTCTCCCTCTTTTTCGCTCTCTCAACACAAAATGTAAAAAAGCAGACACAATTTAGAAAGAGCAGTGTTTAGAATCTATTCCTATTAGCAAAACAGTTCAGCATAATTTGTACCTTGAATAGGCAGTGGGTGATGGATATTTTTAAGGTTACTGAATGTATCATGGCACCCCCTATTTCCTCCCAGACTTCAGTGAATCAAATCTTCTTTTCTCAGCCAGCTAAATTTCTCTCAGTTCCTGTTTTCATCCACATCTTTAATTTATGAAATCATAAACACTCACTCCTTTTCCCCCCCCCCTCTTCTTGCACTCCACATTTTGTTACAGAGCATGGGTGAATTCTTTGCTTCCCATATATAATGAAAAAAATAGTCAGCAAAAGGTGAGGTATGACTTACCAAAAAATGTAACATGACATTTGCATGAGCCAGACAGAAACAACTAGATAACATCACAATTGATTTTTGTCCCAAAAGATGTAAAGTGTAACGGTGGTTGTAGTGTAAATAAAGAAAAATGTTATTTCAAAATTAAATATAACATCTTCTGGTATATGTAATTATAGATGGGATTGTTGGAAAAGAATCATGTTTTTCATATGTGGGTGCCTCTTCCACCTCCAATTAAATGTGGTCCTTACTTGGAAGAGACTTTTGGAGAACCACCTAAGATAACCTGTTTTTACTGTGGACAAGAAAGGTTATAAATGTCTTGGCAATCTTTCTCAGCTTGTTACCTTAAAATGCATTAATAATTTCGCTCATAAAATTCTTATATATGTATCTAAGTACAGCAATAAATTTAGACAGCACCACAATGGAGAAGGATGATGTACTGAATAAGATATATACAAGTACATACATAATGTTTCTCACCTACTTTTACAACTTCTTTTACAACCCTGTTTAAAGGCTTCTTTTCAACTCAGCTGCTTTCTTTTATAACTGTGGTTTGGCTTAAGCATTTATACAGAGGGTTCATCATAAATTTTCTGCCCTCCTCCAACTGATCTACCTGGATTATCCCCAAACTGATTTGACTGTAAAGCCACAACTAAAGATCCCACTAGTATGGAGCATTTCCAGTGGTGGGATTCAAATATGTGAACAACTGGTTCTCTGTGTGGATGCCACTTCCGGAAGTCCGTTCTGGGCCTGGGCAACAAAAAATTAGCTACGGGTTCTGCCGAACTGGTGCGAACCAGCTGAATCCCACCACTGGCCATTTCCATGTTTTTGAGGATGCCAGCGCTTCTGATTCATTGTATGTGCTTGAGGGAATATGTTGTGATCTCCCGTAGTAGTCAGGAAGATGCAGTAGTGAAGATGCAAAGACTTTTGATAAGGTCAGTCGAAGCCTAAAGGAACCCAGCAAAACTATTTGGGATATACAGTATTTTGCTGTTGTTGTTACTCCACATATAGCAGTTTTCTCCAACTTGCTGCCCTCCAGATATGATGGACTTCTGGCTATTCTGACTAAGGATCATGGAAGAAGAAATCCAGCAAATTTGAGGAGATAGCAAGTTAGTAAACATAGGGGGGGGGGAGCAAAGAGCACAGTTTCAGGAGTTTCAAGCATATTCATATATGCATACTTCAGTGTCCTTAAATGGACCCTCAAGCTTCTTTCAGAATTATTTGGAAGATATTTCTAAATTTGAATATACCTTAGAGTAAGATTGAATTATATCTCAGACAGAAGCTACTGCAGTCCTGGGAAAGCCATGTCAGCTTATATCAGTATTTCTTCTCTTTCTGTTCTCCCTGTCTTTGCTTTTTCTGCACTTCAGTCAGCTGAGCTGGTGTCTCTGGTTTTTTCTGAACACACAGTGCAAAAAGCCAAATGCAATGCATACATGGAGAAAAAGCACTTGAATGTCACATAACTAGGATCACATAACTAGGACACCCAGAATCTTAAACCTTCCTAGTGTACCACAGTGTTGGAGAGTTGGAAATTTGAATGTCTCCCTTGGAGAATCCATTGGAGTTGGGCAGCTAATAAGTTCAAATAGGCATGCATATATTAAGCTCTGATTTGTAGGTATTAATACACATTGGAGCCAAAATCTGCTAACAATCCAATTTCATTTAATAAATTTCCACATTCTGTTCTTCATCTTTTTACTGAAAGTTAATGACAGTCTTTGACAACTGAGGTCTATTCAGAAATTAGCCAAGTGGAAAGTCTTCACATTTAGTATTTCCTTAGTGGTTGTTCTCATTCTGTTCACCTAACCCATCCTGCTATCCCCCAGATGTGATGGGATAGTCAGAATTCCTAGTTAATATTAACAAAATAAACTAGAAGATGCTACATTATACAAATTGGGGGGGGGAGAGGATGGAGGAGTGTTTATTAAAAGATGTAAGGAAAAATCAGCTACAAGTAGTCCTTGTTTAGTGACACAATTGGGACTGGTAACTTGATCATTAGGCAAAGCATTTGCTAAGTGAAATTGTGACCAGGCTTATCTGTTAACTCAGTTTTCCTTTGCTTTACAGACCTATGAAGGTCATAAATTCAAAGATTGGTCCTAAAGTTACTTTTTCTTCATGTGAAGAGTTGCTAAATGAGGCAGTTGTTAAATGAGGACTACCTGTTTTAAACCTGTAGTTTGCCATTTTCATGTTAACTCCTTTTTTCCGCTAGACATCCTAAAACAAAAAATTCTTAGCACCCAGAAAGAGAAGCACAGATGAGTCTAACTTCCATGTTTACATTGCAAAAACCTGAGCTAGCAAAATTAATTTCCAAAGGGCAGGGGTCTTCAAACTTGGTCCTTTTATGACTTGTGGACTTCAACTCCCAGAATTCCTCAGCCAGGCATGCCTGGCTGAGGAATTCTGGGAGTTGAAGTCCACAAGTCATAAAAAAGCCAAGTTTGAAGACCCCTGCCATAGAGAGATTTGCCAACTTTGTTTTGGAATCTTGCACTCACATATATCCCTCAGTGGGTGTAGGAGGAAAAGTGCAGGCATGCAATCATTTTCCTATTAAAAATCCTTGAAGCAGCATTCAGATTAATCAAACACAAAATTTAAAACAACAATTCACTGAAACAAGACAAAAACAAAAATAACAGCACTGAGGAACACGTTCAAGCATTCCAAATGCTGCCAACTCATGGAGCAAACATGTACATTGTGAGTATAACAATTAGCAAACCACTGTGCCCACTGACATCTCCCCCTGTGTCAAGTCCTGCTGTTTATTTACTTATCTGAGCAGACCCAGTTTTCTGCTTAAAAGACTTTGCTGTTGTAATCTGTCTTCCCGACACCCTTGACTTTTTTTCTCTCCTGGATCTGCACTATGTAGCAACACTGACTTCCTTTCTCGTGTCCCATAATGCTTCCATTCTACTGTAACTTAGGAAGAAATTAGAAGGGCATCTAGACCTTATCTTCCACTGCTGCTTGAAGTACTGCATTAATCTATTTGAGGTAGGGGCAGCCAAAATTGCTAGCAAACCCTCAGTCTGACACTGCAGGTGACTCCTCTAGACTCATAGCTGTTCCTAGCCAGAGTTGAAAAGCATTGTTGAAAGATGGTGGCAGCTGGGTTTGCTTGATAGATTAATTGAATTGCATTAGTGGATGAGGATCAAGGCAGGAAGATGACATCTCTGCATTTCCACAAAATGGTTCTCTCCCTGAAGACAGAAGTATTTGCTTCAGTCACCTAATCTGTTTATGGGAATCATCATTATGTAGCACTCTCCAAGAGTGATGGGGCTAGAACTTCAGAATTCTCATCCCAGGCTGTTGGGGAGCTAGGACTTGAGGAAGACGGGTAAATATTGATAATGAAGTTTCAAGCTAGGGGAATTTTTTTCTGTCCAATCTGGAGATTCTGGAATTTGAACCTGACCTATTCTGTAAATCTGGATGGGCTAAAGAGAGAAAACTTTTCTTAAATAACAGTCTGAATGTATGAAAAGAAGAAGTATGACATAATCAGGCCAACGGCAGATTAGGGTCTGAGAATTGCGGGTTCAAATCCTCACTCAGCCATAGTTTAGCTGACAGGAAGCTGTGGAAATAAGGCTGGGTGGATAAGAAATCTGAGATTCTTAGAAATATGGGATAAAAATAGAAATAATAATGAAGTGTGTGTGTATGTGTGTATGTTCATTACAGCAAGAGAAGCATCATTAAGCTGCAAGAATTTTCTTTGTAAACTAATTCACAATTCATACCTTCTGCACAATAAGAAAGTTGATAATAGTCAGAATATCATTTTTCTTTAAGAATTTTTCCCGTCTCATCTAGATCTTTCTGATATAATGACTATTGAACATCTGTGATCGGAACTGTTTCCTAACTCTAATTTGAAAGATACATGAAATTCTGTACCTGAAACGATATATGAGACGGTACTTCCCCAGGCTATGCACACAAACCATTTTTATGCAATTATCCAGTCTCAAATTATAAAAATACATCTAGCAATCATACAACTACACATATATGACATAGGCCACTTGAAAGCTTGTGAATAAACGGTGCGCATTTGCTCCTGTTCCACATGGCAAGGATTCTTGGCCAGTCAAGTGTAAGAACCGACTTCTGCTTATTAGGCTTCAAGAAGATGTTTTAAACTGGAATAGCAAGGTTTGGGAGATTGGATTAGTTGTATACTAACAGACAATGACTTCAGATACCTAAACCATATACTGAAGGAAGAGAGATGTGGTATTCTGTGGGACTGCAGTCATGAAAACTTATGCCTTTTAATAAAATGTGTTAGTTGGAAAAGGTGCTAGCAGACTCCTGTTTTGTTACATCATACAGTGGGCCTCTTGCATATTACTTGACGTCAGTGTGTAATGAAGCTATAAAGTAATTAGGTATGTTTGGCATTTTGAGTTATTAATAAAAAATAACATTTGGAATAAAAGTGATATCTGAAACTTACCGTTACAAAGTAATCCAATTTGCACCTTTTTTTTTACCGAAAAGTTCTAGAGAAAAGTTCTAGAGGAGGTGACAAGAAACTACTCTTTTGGCAATTAACAATATCCATACATCTTATTGAGCCATGGTGGTGCAGTGGTTAGAAGGCAATATTGCTGGCTAACTCTGCATTCCCACTGCCAGGAGTTTGATCCTGACCAGCTCAAGGTTGACTCAGCCTTCCATCCTGTCATGGCTCCATTGGAGCCCGATTCGGAAGAGGAGAAGTTGGAACTGGGATCATCCAATGGGGATGGCACATCTCCCTTGGCATTTTTGGAGAGGGCCGAGGACGATACTGTTCAAGGTGCCTCAGGCATTGGGGGAGGTGGTCAACCGGACGGAGACCTGCCTGCCCTCACAGACACAGGGGAAGATCAGCTGCTGACAGGGTGGTGCTGACAGGCAGCAGATCCCCTCTGGTGAAGAACAGCTGCCTCCCCCACTCAATCCAAGGGCATGGAGAGTGGGGTGTAGGCTCAGAAAAGGGCTACTACAAGGAGTGGGTTGACTTAAGGAGAAATCGTGGGGAGTTAGTCTTTGCCAGGAACAATTGTTTGTTTTGGCTTACACTCCCCCGGCTTTGACTTGGGCCTTTTGCCTTGCCTTGAGGACTGCTTTTCACCTTTGCTTTGCCTAGCCTTGAGGACTGCCTTCTGCCTTTTGCCTTATACCTTGTTTTTGCCATGAGGACTGCCTTTTGTCTCATGCCTTGACTTTGCCTTGTGGACTCGCTCAGCTGGGTGGACTGGACTTGGACCCTGGATCTTGCCCTATGAGTGTGCTCCTACTCTGTGGACTTTCTTTGTTATATACAGGCTGTTGTTTGGGGGACTGAGGGTGCTTGCCTTCAGGGTAGCATGGGGTGGACCCTAACCAGTCATTGGAGGGCCATTTGTTGGAACATTTACTTAGAGCAATAAAGGACTCTCTAGAGGCCTGCCTTGCCTTCATCACCTGGGTCATAATACACCCTTCCAAGGTTGGTAAAATGAGGGCCCAGATTTTGGGGGCCAATAAGCTGAATCTGTAAACCACTTAGAGAGTGATGTAAAGTGCTATTGCCACTGCTATTGCTATTATGGGGCCAGATAAATAGTGGGGGGAAGGATATGTATGTATGTGTGTGTGTGTGTGTGTGAACTTACAAGATGTGTGTGTATAAATAAAATGTATTCTAAAATGTTTATGAGAGAAAGCTGTCAGAACTGTTTTTTGTTTAAGAAAAGCAAGCACTATTCCCTTCTAATCTAATGCCCCTGGAAAAGCCCTAGAGAACTGCCTTCGGAGTAAATTATAGTTCCCAGTCTTGACAGATGTGTATAAAATGTTTTTTTTTTAAAAAAAAAAATCCGTACCATTTGCAGGAAGCCAATACTTGCAGGTTTTGATTATGTTTAACTTGTGAGCCATTTTTCTTGCCCACTTCTTTGCACTACCTATACTACTAGTCTATGATGTATTATTTTACCCCTAGTATATTCCCAGGATACGATTACATCAAGTTCTTATTGAATGTTTGCTGTCTTCAAATATTTTCTGTGTTTCTTGGGGAAAAATTAACTTGCCCTAGGTAGCTTTGTGAAGAATGATATCCATTAGGTATCGGTAACAATGACTAAGGAGTGGTCCTCTAGTTTTCTCTTGCAGTGTATGATGAACATCTTAGCACTGTTCTCATATGTGTTCTCACTACTCATTTACGTCCAGAGATTAGCCTTAGCTGTGGCTGAGCTATCACAAATTGAAATAGAGTGTATACCGACCAAGTACTGTTCTGTCGAAGAACGTAAGTATTCAAATACAAGTTGTCAAACACTGAAGTGTTGAAAGCTCAAGTTATAGGTGCATATGTGCATGAGTAAAGCACATCTTCCTTGGAGACCATCCATCTGTAGAACAAGGATCTGGGAATAATTCCAAAATTCATGTATCATCTTTGTAATATGGTTGCAGAATGTGTTGCACTTCCAGCATTGCACCTCGGTGTAATGTGAATCATAGAGTGAGATTCCCAACAGCATTTTTTAAAACACCCCCCATGATAATTTGCTATTCTTCATCTGTTAGAATAGGCCAGAGGATTCTGGATGTGGACAAAAAGGGGGGAAAAATATTAGTTTTTCCCTATGGAAAAGTGACATTGTGTGCCAACTAGTTTTATGCCTGGCTGATAGATTACTATTTTTATTCAATTTATTTTCTTATTCATAATATTCTTGAAGGTAGTAGAAGACCATTTTTCCCAGCCAGTTTTTTTTTAATTCCCCAAGAAAAGAAGCAACTTGAAGGCAGTCCCATGACTTGAAATGCTGAGAAAAAACAGATTTATATTTTAAAAAAATGAAGTGGTCCTGAGCTCCTGTAAATTTGGTGCAATAATTTTCCCATTGCAGATACTCCACACAAAACAGGGAAAAGTAGCCCTGTATTTTTCTGAAAAAAGAGGGGGGAAACGGGGGCAGGAACCCTCTTGTCAGTTTCACCCCCCCCCCTTCTGAAGGGAGCTGCTAAACCCTCAAGTCTGCATTCCTCTTTCAAGATCTGAAGCTCAGGAGCTGGGAGGAGGCCTGAGGCCATCTTCCAATGGGAAAATGGACCCATGGGATCTGGGGGAAAAGACAAAATAAAGTCTAACATCACCAGAATAAATCATCTTGACTGAGTTGGTAGGAAGACAGATTTCAAACCAGCACAAAATTATTGTGCCTCGGAGTAAATGACATCTCCAGATTGCCACTTAACTGAGCAGATTTCTTAACAATGAGAGAGAAGATCCTAAAGATAATGAAGCTGCTGGTGTATTTCTAACTGATTTCTCACTAAGTCTTGATTCTGCTATATCAAGTCTGCCGTGATGCTAAAAAGGGAGCAAAACCTGTCATTTGGAATCTGATTCAATAAAGGAGAACATTTGTAGCTCAGAGTTGAAATGAGGGGTCCTTGGTGGTCTCTTGAACTTGGTTGCTTTCTTGCAGATGTTTCATTATCCAAACGAAGTAACATCATCGGGGCTAGTCAAGACTAGACCTTTTGAGCAATATTCCCATGTCTTTTTGAACAGATTGGAACTCGGAAGACTCCAAACACAAGTGTTTGGCAGTAAGCTGGGCTCTTGGTTTGGAGCCAGGGATACAAGAATACAAGGATAGAATACTTCTGTTCTCATTTTCCAGTGGCAATCACAAAGATGCTTTTTCCATAGACTTCTCCATAGACTTCCAATGGCAATGTGGGTTTAGGCCAGTTTTGTAGCCACAGAGAAAGGCAAGAGAAGGGTGGCGGCAGCAGCAAGCAGAAGGATGTGAAGTGAGAGAGGCACATGAAGAGAGGAGGCAACAATGACGCACAAGGGAGTGAGACTTGCAACATCTGGTTGGAGCTACATGAGTCCAGAGCTGCAGCAATACCAAACCAAGCCTGTTATCTCTATAATGTTCAAAAGAAGGCACTATTGGCAACACCACCCTCTGTCACATTGTAGCACAAAGGACTTGATTATAATATAGTGTGTTATCATCACCACCATTCACTTCCTGACTAGCACGTAACTCTTTTGGTAAAACCTGAAGTTTCTCCAACTGGGCTGCTCAGGAGTGTTCTTTACCAACACTAGTTCCATTCCTCAGTTTGTCAAAAGGAGTTTACAAACAATCTGTGATCATCTTCATTTTTGCCAATGGAGAAAGGCTCAGACCAAAGAGTGAAGATCTTCACCCTGTCTGAACTGCTGTGTATCCTACACCTCAACTTCACACAAAAGGAAAGGAAAGAATCAAAAACCTAAGCACCTTGTTACATGCTCTCCTTTCTTGGGTTACAGAAGGGAAGATGCCAAGCTGTCAAGCCAGCATTCTACTTAGAGGGCTTTTTGTTCAGGAGACTAAAACAAGAATTCCCTCCAACGGGGAAGTGGCCCATTGCCAAGCTCCGCAGACTTCCAGAGATTTCAACAAAAGAACTGGCTTAAAAGAAGTTCCTCCTGCCTCACAGCTCTGCTAGAAATAAATCAGCTCAGCTACCCAAGACAGAGAATGGCTTGGGCCACAGAGATTCTAGAACGATGCAAATATCTGGGCGGTCACCTTAGTGTATCTATTGCTTCCGCGAATTCTGCATTTATCCTAAAACTTAAGACAGTTTCAGTTCACTTGTTTGGATGACCTTACTGATCAACTGCTACAAGATCAGTTGGCCTACATTTTGAAAAGTGTTGGTATGGAGGTGTGGGTATTCAGCCTTTGGATAGAAGAAGCAAAGCCTATTTTATGATAGTTATGTAGTTATGATGGCTGTGTGATGAACTAAATGGGTTAAAATGTGGGACTTCACATATGACCAAAAAAACCAAAATACCTTTGGCTTTTCCCACGATTTGTGGAGAAAATAACTAATGACAGTTTTGCTGTTTTATTTTCAGAATACAACTATTGGGTGAAGTGGGAATAGGAAACTTAGTCAAAAAAAAAAAAATACCAATTTTCCTGATTTGCTAAGTATTTTATCTCATTTTTTTAATTTTAAGATTAGGACTTTCTTAGGGGTAATCATTATTCCCGATTTTATTTGAGAATAAGCTCCATTGAATACTAATGGTATCTCTGAAAAAATTACATACTTAGGAATTTATAATGTTTTATGACATTTAGAAGCAGTGGAATAGGCTGAAATATGTTTTGAACAGTATATTTTATTATCTAAAGGAAAGGACTGTGTGGGATCATTAAATCCAGAGTCTAAAATTAGCTAACTGGTTCACTGCTTTACCCAGATATGTTGGCAAATATGTCTTCTATGTCAATCAATTTCATATCCATTATTATAGAATTTCACAAGCATACACAGAATGCTTTTTTTTAATGTGGCCCAACAGATCATCCAGTACATCAACATAAGCTGGCTAGACTGTACATGTTGGTAGCTCAGAATGTATTTGAATTATTTTTCTGTTTTTGTGTTACAGCAGAATGTGGAAATAAAAATCTTTGCATTAACCCAGTGTAATGATAGAAAGTCAGTTTGGTGCAGAGTTCAAGGCATCAGGCTGGAAACCATAAGACCACAAATTCTAATCCTGCCTTAGGTACAAAGCTAGCCGGATGACCTTGGACCAGTCCGACTCTCTCAGCCCTAGTGGCAAATCACTCCCAAAGTCTTGTCAAGAAACCTCTAGGAACTTGTCCAGGCAATCACCAGGAGTCAACACTGACTCAAAGGCTTCCCCCCCCCAAAAAAAACAATATCAAGGATATACACAAAGCAGCTTCTCGTCAGACACCTATACATCTAGATAAGAAAACCGTGTACTTCTTTTAATTGAGGGAGTGTGAGTGTTACACGGCGACTAGAATTCTGGATGTTGCAGTCTCACAAGATTGGAAACTAATGGTTGGATGAAGAAAATGAAGAGAAGCAAGGAATGTACAACAACCAGGTATATGTACAACAACCAGGTATATGGACTGATTTTGACAGGGTCTGTCAAAAAAGAGACAGTAAAATTAGCCAGTGTACAAATCAAGATTTCATGGGCTACCTGAAAATTTGTAAAAATCATTAAGACATGTTTGCAGTTGACTATTGCTTAAACAAGTTATGGGTGAATGCTGAATAGAAGTAAACAAGAGAAGGCCATATTCAGTCAAAGAATCAGTAAACTGTAGAGTTGGCATCCCAAAGGTGCTGTTCAAAGGGCAACTGGACTTCCTTGGTATTTTCCTTAAAAACATTTCACTTCTCATCCAAGAACTTTCTTAAGTTCTGAAGTTCTTCTTGGATGAGAAGCAAAACATTTTCAAGGAAAAAAAAACCCCAAGAAAGTCCAATTGCCCTTTGAACAGCACCTTTGGGACAACCATGACCTGGATGACTGAAAATCTTGTGGAATAGCCCTCAAGCATCATCATCACCAAGGCTCTGCTATATGTTGAATAATAATTTAAACCATTTATGAGAAGTGGTTGTTCAGCCTCTCTCCAGGGATGGAAAAACCTACAGCTTCCTCAGATCAGCAGTTTTAACAGATTTTATCATGATGAAGTTTTCCCTCTATTTAAGTCTTAGTCATAATCATAACTATTTACAGTTATTCCATTGCATTTTAAGAGGGGGATACACATTGACTGTACCTATATAACATTACAGAAGTGAGCCCAACATTGCTAATTCAGTCATTTGGCTGCCAAACTTTGATGGTACATTCTTGGGATCCTAGGGGTTACAAGACAGCCAGTTTGATATAGTGGTTAAGGTGCCAAGCTAGAAACCAGGACACCCATGAGTTCTAGATCCACTTAGGCACAAAGCCAGCTGGGTAACTTGAATCAATCACTCGTTCTCAGCCCTAGGAAGCAGGCAACGGCAAACCACTTCTGCAATCTTGCCAAGAAAGCTTCATGAACTTGTCCAGGCTGTCATCAGGAATAAACACTGACTTGAAGGCACACACATAAAAAATGATTACAAATTGGGGGTGGGTGGGCTGGGAGACCACATGAAGGCTGTGGGTTACCCCCTCCTGTCTTACTCGTTGGAGTGTAATCTTGTTTGCATGCATATGATTTCAATCTATCCCAGAGCAAGTAGGATAAATTTTAACTTCATAACAACACTGTGAGGTGAAATAAGGCTGAGAGATTTGCTCTGTACTTCCAAATTATTCTGACAGGACACATTGGGAACCTAAATTTATTTAGCAAATGATGAGAACATGATAAAGAGAACAAAGATATGCATATAATCCACGTAGTTATATACAAAATTTCTAGGGGGCGGGGGGTAGGGCAGTGGCTTCATAACATGATGTCCAATTCAGCTATTCAGGCAGTCATCTCTGGCGTTGCTTTT
Source organism: Protobothrops mucrosquamatus (assembly GCF_001527695.2). NCBI lineage: Eukaryota > Metazoa > Chordata > Lepidosauria > Squamata > Viperidae > Protobothrops > Protobothrops mucrosquamatus. Next base: position 428,776 of record NW_015387276.1, on the reverse strand, counting down.
TGTGCAGATCTTTTAAGGAACCAGAGAATGCATGTTGTGGGCAGTTTTGCACAATAACTTTCATAGTTTGCATAGCAGTACCACAGTTGCAGCAAGGGAAATTTTTCTAGTCCATTGAAACAGGGCAGACGCACTTGTTCCAGTATCATATCTAATTCTGTTCAATTGTGTCTGGGCAGAGTGAAGCAGGTTAAAACGAGCTGGTTTGGTAGAGGGATCATTCATGGTCAGGCCACAAGAAGGTACCTTGGTCCGTTCCTCTCTCCAGGCATTCTCGGGGTTAAACTGAGTAGATGTTATGTGAATAACTGTTTTCCCTGCTGGCCTACAGGATTTCAGTCTTGTGATGGACTGTGCACATCCTTGACCATAGCCAAGCGAGAGCTCGTTGTCTTCTAACGCAGGGTGGTGGTAACCAGTGCACAGGAGTGAGATGCAACATGCCAGAGATAATACACATTGTCTGACGAAGTGGGACACTGACCATTTGGGTGTGGACACTGTTAAGCCACACACCGACACAATATTTAGCTGTGGAATAAACAGAGCCAAGGCTGTTATTCATAGGGTGTTGGCATCAGTGCCCCAAGATGTTCCAGCCAGTCTGTTCAGTAAATTGTTGCTGAACCTGAATGTAACAGCTTGAATACTGGTGGTTTTGTGGACTTCTCTATGATTTTCTTCACAGCAATAAGTAGTTTGACCTTGCTTTCTCCTGGGATTGCTTTAACTTTCCAGTCTGACTTAAAGCCCAGTATTCCCCAGCAGTCTCCCATCCCTAAGGTGACCAGACGAGATCCTGCTGAGTTGCTAGGAATTCAGTGAGCATATTCTATATCGAAATATTTTATTCCGTCATCTACCCCACACTATTTAATAAGCAAACACAATCACTTGATGCTAAATGCAACATTTGAATTGTGCTCTGAAACAAATCTTGGAAATGTGAAAAATATAAACTACTGTAATTTGAGAAAACAGAGCAACATTTCTCCAACTCGGCAACTTTGAGATGTGTGGATTGAACTCCCAGAATTCCCCAGCCAGCTATGTAGACAAAATGTGCAAACTTTGTATTTTTAAGACTTGTTACACTCTTAGGCTGGAATTTAGTCCAGATCCTGGGGCCAGTAAAAATATCATTAATAAAGAATGTACGTCAGAATGCACATCACATCCTTAACAGGTTTCAGCATCCAGTGGGTGCATCAATCAGAAGCCTGGTTTCCTCGGGAAAATCCTCAGCTCAGTGTTCACTGGACTAGAAAATGGGACCAGACACTGTTTTTCTGAGAAGAGGTATTTGTAATATTGCAACCTTGATGGAAACTCCTTCAATTTATCTTTCATGCTGTGTGCATATATTTAATTTCAAGCCTGGTAAATATTTATTCTCCCTCTGAGAAGGACTAATTATTCATTTCCCTTCTTTCTGAAATCTATATTCTTGGGCTATTAGAGGGGCTTATTTTTTAAATGGCTGATTCTCCACCATTCCCCCCCCCCCTCTTTGGCAAAGGAACATCAGGCTCCCCACAATGCCCCCCCCCGGCAGCTAAGTGAGGCTTGTTTCCATGGTAGCCTCATTAAATTTGCATCTCGTTCAGCTTGGACTGCATCACGGCTGCAAGTTGTATTTTTAGTTCATGGCAGTTACATAATAAGAGAGTATTGGGGGCGGGAAGTTGTAGTGGGATCAGTAGCTTGGTGGAACCCATCTGGCTCACTTCACTGGAAGCTCGTGGGACTTCTCTAGATGGTAGATTCCATCCTGGTGTGCTTGGTGAGGTCACATTCACTTTCCTCCCCCCAGCTCAGCCAGTGGTAGAGCTCATAATGTCAGCAAGATGATTGATGGTTGCCAGACATGCAATACATGTCAGCAGCTTAAAATAATGTCTTGCAGGAGCCAAAGAAGTATGTTGTGCTTATATGCCAGAAATGATATATATACATGCCTGTTTCCATTCTTCTGGAACCTTTTAAATATGATCATAGGGGGGGGGGAAATATATAGGTAACTCCATCCTTCACAACAGTGGCCCTAGTTAGCCAATAAACGTTTCTCCAAAACTTGCTTTCTGAAAAGAGAACTGACTAGTTAGCTGCTATGATTTCTGATGCACAGGTGCTCTTTTTCTGTGTCCCTCACATATAGAGAAGGTTGAAGTGATTCCATTTATGCAGTAATGATGAAAAAGCACTTTGTATTTTTCATTATTTTTAAGTCTTGTTTCACAGCTGAGCTCTGGAGCTTAGGACAACTGGGTTAACTTCTTGAGCAGGAGTCTTCAAACTTGGCCCTTTTATGACTTGTGGACTTCAACTCCCACAATTCTTCAGCCAGTGTGCCTGGCTGAGGAATTCTGGGAGTTGAAGTCCACAAGTCATAAAAGGGCCAAGTTTGAAGACCCCTGTTCTTGAGTGTTAACTCAGATGAGAACTAATATTCCTGTTAACATGCGCTGTAAGCCAGAATGCCTGGTTTTTAAATAGAGATCTTTGGCTATGTTCTCTCTTTTACTCTGCCAAACTTTTCACTTCAGCTTTGGGATATCATCTTGTAAACTGTATAGAAATCCTGAAGATGGCAAGAATATATCTTTAGAAATAAATAAGGGAGACATATTTGTATAAACCAACTGCTACATAAATGCAAAGTGCTAATGAAATGTATGAAGCTCTGCCTGATTCTCAGACTATCTGAAACTGTATCTCAAAAGAAAAGGAACTCTAAGGCAGGGGTCCTCAAACTTGGCCACTTTAAGACTTGTGGACTTCAACTCTTAGAATTCTTCAGCCAGTGTGTCTGACTGAGGAATTCTGGGAATTGAAGTTCACAAGTCATAAAACGGCCAAGTTTGAAGACCCCTGCTCAAGAAGTTAACCCAGTTGTCCTAAGCTCCAGAGCTCACAAGTCCACAAGTCTTAAAGTGGCCATGTTTGAGTACCTCTGCTCTAAGGAATTCATGGATGTCCTCTGCTAGTCTTCTGCTTGTCTGTATAGAACAGGGGTCCTCAAACTTGGCCCTTTTATGACTTGTGGACTTCAATTCCCAGAATTTTGGGAGTTGAAGTCCACAAGTCTTAAAGTGGCCATGTTTGAGTACCCCTGCTCTAAGGAATTCATGGATGTCCTCTGCTAGTCTTCTGCTTGTCTGTATAGAACAGGGGTCCTCAAACTTGGCCCTTTTATGACTTGTGGACTTCAATTCCCAGAATTTTGGGAGTTGAAGTCCACAAGTCTTAAAGTGGCCAAGTTTGAGGACCCCTGCTCTAAGGTGATGGGAGAACATTTGCTTTCCATGCAGAAGATTCTCAATTTAATCCCCAGGATCTCCAAGGAGACTACAAAAATTTCTGACCGAAACTACTGACAATCAACATTAACACTATTTATCTAGAAATGCCAGTAGCCCTTTTCCCACAACATACTTAATGGGTTTAGTAAGGTTGCTGTTGGACTGTTGTGAAAATAAGAGTCACTCAACATGCTCAACTAATTCTCATGATGTTAGCTCTAGCCCCAAGCAAACCTAGTCTTGCGTAGGTTTAAACTAACTCAATGCAGTCAACCATTTCCCCAAAACACAGCCAATTGTCTTATTTCAAGAAAAAGAGCTGAAGGGAAAGAACAGACAAAAAAAGCAGTTCTGTCTCCTGCAGAACTCAGCAGCAAGACCTTTCCCAAGCTCTGCTTCACCGTACATCAGCTTTATTGAGAGGGAGATGAAGAAGTAATGAAGCCCTGGCAATGGTCCCCTGGCACAAACTCTCATGGGATATAAGCATTTCCTGGAGAAAGTGAGTGGGACTCTATATTCTCAAAATGACAAGATTTGTATTCAGTTGTACTATTGGTAAAGGGGTTGAGTGAGCCAAGTATATTGTGATATTACACAATGTTCTATTGGAAGTGGTGGAGCTTACTTCTATAATTAGAATAACAGAGTTGGAAGGGACCTGGTAGGTCATCTAATCCAACCACCCAAACAGGAGACCATACACCAGTGATGGCGAACCTTTTAGAGACCGAGTGCCCAAACTGCAACCCAAAACCCACTTATGCATCGTCGGGTGCCGGGTGGGTGTGGCCCATTGGCTGGGTGTGGCCCATTAGCTTGGCGTGCCCATTGGGTGGACGTAGCTGCTGTGGTAACGGCAGACTGGGTGGGACTAAAAAGTTCAATCAATTCCAACTTTGCAAGATCTTTTTTTTCCCCACGAGAAGTTGAAATTGACTGATTGATTGAACTTTTTTTTTTTTGTACACGGCAGCGGAGACCTAAAGCGAAAAGGTTTTATAAAACCCAGCTGAAGGCCTAGGACTGGGGCTACGGTGCGCATGCCCACAGAGAGGGCTCTGAGTGCCGCCTCTGGCACCCGTGCCATAGGTTCGCCACCACTGCCATACACCATTTCTGACAGATGGCAGTCCAGTCTCTTCTTGAAAGCTTCCAGTGATGAAACTCCCACAACATCTGAAGGAAAACTGTTCCATTGGTTGATTGTTCTCACTGTCAGAAAATTTCTAGGATGAATCTCTCTTGATCAGTTTCCATCCGTTATTCCTTGTCTGGCCTTCAGTTGCTGTGGAAAATAGGTTGATCCCCTCCTCTCTGTGATAGCCCCTCAAATATTGGAACACTGCTATCATGTCTCTCCTGGTCCTTCTTTTCACCAGACTAGCCATGCCCAGTTCCTGTAACCATTCTTCATATGTTATAGAGTGGTATTAGTACCTCACGTAATCTTGATTGAATCCCTCTGTTAATGCAACTTAGAGTAGATTCATCTAGGCTTAGTTTACTAGCCTCTTCCCATGGGAAGCTCTTCCCATTAATACCATGGAGTATGATGGAAGAATCTATGGCATTATTCTTGGTTGCTTCCAAATTTGGGCAGTACTGGCATAAGGAAAGGTGTTACGGCTTGACTTACTTAAACTGCCTAGGAAAAAGTGCAATACAGTGGCTTCTACACCATCAAGTTAATATCAAAAGAACCAGGAATATTTTAAGTACTACCATCAGGTTAGTTCTATAAATTGTCTATTAGTAGAAGGGACCCTTGCATTCTTGAGAAGTCAGGCTTTGATGGTAAAAAGATCTAAAAAAGCTAAAACAAGACATTCCACCAAACAAGACAGGTAGTCAGATAACTTTCTTAAACTTCAACTACTCCAGAATGCAGCGATGATGGACACACCCATATGACTTCTCTGCTCTGCAAGCTGAAGTAGTTGCCAGTGAGCTTCCAAGTACAATTCATGGTGCTGGTTATTACCTATAAAACCCGGTGTGGCTTACAGCCAGGTTATTTGAGAACTATTTCCCATGGTTTCTGACTGGCCAGTACAGGCTATCAGAGTTGGCACATTCCAGGTCCCTTCAATTAAACAGTATCATCTGTTGTGATCCATGATGCATGCATTCTCTGTCATGGTGTCTGCCCTCTAGAATGTGGTTTCCCCTGAGATTTTTATAGCCTCCAAACTTGTGGTTCTCCCAAGTCTTGGATTGAGAGATATGGGGAGCCCTTTGTTGAATGTGCTTTTTTATGTTTGGCTTTATCTGCATATAAGAGTTGTGGTGGTGCAGTGGTTAGAATGCAGTATTGCAGGCTAATTCTGCCAACTGCCAGCAGTTCAATCCTGATTGGGTCAAGTTGACTCAGCCTTCCATCCTTCCGAGGTCAGTAAATTGGGGACCCAGATTGCTGGGGGCAGTAGGCTGACTCTGTAAACCGCTTAGAGAGGGCTGTAAAAGCACTATGGATTGGTAGATATGTCTAAGTGCTAAGTGCTATATGACTGGATCTTTTCTTGTTTTGGTTTGTAGTGGGATTTTTTTTTAATGTTATTATATTGTTGTCCACATAGTGTTAATTGGAATCAGGCAGTGAGAGAGATAGATAGATAGATAGATAGATAGATAGATAGATAGATAGATAGATAGATAGATAGATAGACAGACAGACAGACAGACAGACAGACAGACAGACAGACAGACAGACAGACAGACAGACAGACAGACAGACAGACAGACAGACAGACAGACACTGTTGTAACACAATGCTTAAGTCACAGTTGCAAACCAGAAAAAAAATGCTTTGAATACTTGTTTGCCAGGGGCATATGTACCAAATGGAGATTTTTATCATGACACAAGTATAAAAAGGAATGTGTTGTATCATGATGTTGTGATGCCTGTTTGGCACACCATTGCTTCTCAGCCTATTATAGACATTTTCTCTCATTATTCATTGGCTCATGTGAGGACCACATTACACTTTGACAGAAGAGTGTGTACTGCACAAAATTGGAACACGATTTCTCTTTGCTAGATGCTTTTTTTTTTTAGACATAATTACTAACAGAAAACAATGCTCGCAGCTCTTGTTTTCTGGCACAAATGGTGATATGCTTATGTCAAACTATTCCAGGAAGCAGAACACAGAAACCAGGAGGGGGCATCTCATGATTCGGACTGCCTGGAACATCATCTGTCAAGCACTCTGGCTACTGTATTGCCTCTCTTTGTTTCTGTAGCCTTATGGAGGGCCCCTATACAATTGAATTAGTGAAGACCGCTTGATAAATTGATCCAGTAGTGTCTTTATTGCAGTTTTTATTTGTTCTTGTCCCTAGACTAATGTCACAGGATTTCAACAGTCTCGGCACTAATTATTTGTGAGAATATCATCCTCCCAGCCTCTCACTCTTTCCCAAAAGGTACAAAAAGATAATTTAACAAGGGTTGGGTTTTTTTTGCCACAAGCATGGTTATTCAAAACTAAGGCCCATTGAGGAAATCCACTTTTCCAGCAATGGAATGCCAGTATTTGCAACCCCAACAGATGCTTCAGGTCCAGTGGATCTGTTCCTATAAATACTGCTGGAGGCTTGGCTGTCTCTAACTTTGCAAACAGGGCTATCACTATGGATCAGTCCACTCATAAAACAAAGTAATTTGCTGTTGCCAAAAATAAAAAAGGTAGATCCCATTGTATGTACATCAATGCGGAGATATAAACTGCAACCAGCTAAGGCAGTATCTCCACTACCTGTTGTAGAAAGCTAGTTATTTCCACTGCTGTCTGGAACTGCTTGGGCTAGAATCCTTAACTCTCATTTTGTCTCTGAAGCTACTCCACCTAGAAATCATCGAGTTACAGACTTTTTAGGGTGTTGGAATACAAATTCTCAGGCCCTGCACAGACAGTACTTACCAAAAATACTCACTGGGTCTTTTTTAAAACTGATAAAAACTAGAAAAAGGGGTCTTGTTAAGCTGCTATATTATCTGAGCAGTAATACTCTTTCTAACCTCTGCAGGGTTTTAATGCTTGAATATTTCTCAATATCATTTTCATATTTGATATTTAATTACATTTAACTGGATAAATGTGATATTTAATGTTTTATTAGCAGTTTGTAGTTTCATGGCTGTCAGTTTCAATGCCCACATTAGCTATATTCGGGTGAAATAATTCAGATAATAAATAAGGAGAGATATAGATACTGTAATTTTGGTAAATTTGGGAATTTTTGACCTCAGATTTAGAGCATGTCCACGTGCTAGAATTGGTAATCAACTCAGCACAAAATGAGATACCTACAGGTTCTTTTTACCAGTCAGGAATGGAGAGAATACAGAATTTTCAGCTATTCTATTCTTTTCATTTTAGAACCCAATTTATATTTCAATTTATTAGAATGGAGACTTTTCAGTCTTTTCCTAATGTCTTTCTTGAGAACTCATCAGATGGCTATTCTTTTTCTAGACAATTGAGAAATGTATGTATTTGGGGAATCTGGAAATGCTCTATAGTAGCTTCTTGGTGTTTTACTTCTTGACTTACTGACTTTGTGCCACGTCCTGAAAAGTTTATTGAAACCATAGCAATAAGGAGAGACAATGAATAATTGCCAAGCTCTCTGGCTACAGCAATTGTTGTCACCCTTCCTTTGGATCCCCTATGAGCAAAACTGGGAAATGTAGACACTTTGCCTGATGCCCTGGCACTGGCTATGGTGCTTGTGTTTAGCATAGGATAAAATTTATAAAAATATATTCTGAATTAGATCTCCTAGCAACAAATGAATCTCTATATCTGTACCTCCCTATCAACTGTGACTATCATCAACAATCTGAAAAATCAGACAGCTCCCAAACCTCAGACTGCTTTAAACATCATGCTTTCCTGATCAGCTAGCTGTTAAAATGGCATCCTGGGGGTTGTGCATTTGTTATATCCCAGTGATTCCAGATATATTTTTTTCTCAGTTTACAAACAAGGAGATCACTCTTAGCAGAGTCCAGAGTTACTGCTTTAAAGTCAAGCTGTTTTTCCCTCCCTCTTCTCTTTCAGAGCAATCTGAGTAATAAACATTCTGCAGATTAAACTAGGCTGGAGCTGATGTCACAAGACCAACAATAAAGACAAAAGTAGAACTTGGATTTGCAGAACATTTATTTCTGCTCACAATGGGCTGATATGTCAGAACTGGGTTTTATTGTTTTAAAAATACTGTATCCCTATTGGTGATCGTAATTGATCTGAAACTATTTGGCACCTCAGTCTATTTTATTCACAAAATTAAACTGTTCAGAAGCTGTCTGGGCTACAAGTCAATAGAACTTACTACATTGTTCTGATTATGACTTAGTCTACCCATATTACCAAATAAAATTTTTCTTCCCCCTCAACTTGTAAAAACATGACAAAAATGGCTGGAGCAAAGTTGTATGCATGGCATTAGAATTGTGAGCAACATCCATGCAGTTTGTACTGAACACTGTAGTTGGTTTCCATGGATCATACTTTATCCAAAGCAGCAGGCATTGGAATTCAATGTCCTCAGTGGTGACTGAGTGTTTTGGGAAGTGTCCAGTACACAGGGCTGCTTTGGTTGAAGAACTGAACGGTTTGGAGGAAAATCAGCAAATGGCATCAGAGAGTCAGGAAGGTGTACAAATTAAAAATTAAAAGTGTCACTGCAGAGTCTGGCTTGAAGGACATGAAGAAAGCAGGTCTATGATTAATGAGGATTTGTGAAGCTGCCACCACTGAACCACAACCAGGATTAGAGCAATGACAGCCTTTCTCATTTGGTGGCAGTGATTTCTGTATCACAAAGCAAATTAAAATCCTCAAGGCAGACACCTGTTATGGGTAAGACAGAACTCCTCAGTATAATTCAATGCAGAACTACTGCTCTATATTGCATTAGTGAGGCCACATACTTTGAATACTGCATCCAGTTCTGGTCACCATGATACAAAACAGATACTGAGGCTGTAGGAAGAGCAACAAAGGTGAAAAGGGCGCTGGAGGCTAAACAGTACAAGGAATTATTAAGGCAGCTAGGTATGTCTAGCTAGCCTAACAAAGAAGGATTAGGGGTGATAGGATTCCTGTCTTCTGATATTTGAGGGCAGTCACAGTGGGTAGAGGGTCAACTTATTCTCTAAAGCATCTGAGGGCAAGACAAGAAACAATGGGTGGAAGCTCTTTAAAGAGAGATCCAGTCCAAGGAGAAATTTTCTGACAGTAAGAACAATTAATCAAGCTTGCTTCTTGGAGTTGTGGGTGCTCCATCACAGGAGGATACAGGAAAAGATTGGACAGCCATTTGTCAGGGATGCAATAAAGCCTCCTGCCATAGGAAGGGGATTGGATTAGAAGACCTTCAAGGTCCCCTCATTACCTCTGATTCTGTGATCTTCACAATACATCTTCCTCTCCTCCCAGTTCTTTCAGCATTTCATCTTTACCCCCATCTCCATAGCAACATCATATGACTGCTAAAAGATTTTTAAAAAATGACTAAATATAGCTTGCCTTTAGCTAAAAGCTTTAAAACAGTTTGCTGTTCCGGTCAGCTAACAGCACAGGATAGGACAGCATACCTGGGGGATGAAAGAGTGGGTGTCCCTGAGCAAATTTCTTATGTGCATTTTTTTTTTTATTTTGCAAATGTGTAAAAAGGCACCACAGAACTCCCTGCTCCTATCTCTGGCAGGGATCCAAACTGCATTTCACATATCAAAGAATTTTGATAGGTCTTCAATAAGGAGGAAGAGTTCCAATTTTTCATAGCCATTTTGCCATTTAAAAAATTGCCAAATTGGGTTTGCACCTAAAGATGTTATCTGAAAGATTGCAGCTGTACAACATTGTACATGATTTATTTTCCCAAAATTACAAATCTTCTATCACCATTTAAACTTTTACTACATATGTGCAATGAGATTGGAGCCCCTGTTAACCCCTTCCACAAAACCTACTATCTGCTTGGTTAAATCTCTTCAGTTAGCAATTAATACTCCTTCCACCCATCCCTTCAATTCCAGCTGTCCAGTAATAGCAATTTCTATCATAAATTATTTGATTAGTTGTCTGTTCTTTCTGTAAGGAGTTCCATGTTTTCAGTAAAAGCTGTGCTTGGAGAATTTCTCAACCTTTGGTAGTTCCTTGTGCAACTCTTTGTTATCAGTGGCTTGATTGTTAGATTTGTGGAGCCATTTACAATGATAAATCTTTCATTTTGGGACAGTGCAACCACACATTAGTGTAGGAAAAGACTATTTTTGTTCAGTAGCATTTGGATTTCAGTGAGTGTCAGCATGGTGTGAAAACTGAATTGAAGGACTTTATTTAATTTATCTAAGGAAATTATGTTATACTCAAACTTGCTGAATTTTGATGGCAGCTGCAAGGAAAGTAAAAGCAATCAATGTCTTAAAAGACAGATGCTGGCATTGGGTCTTTTGTTCTTACAGGAATCTGTTTCACACAATCCCATAGGAGGCAATTATTTGTCAGTAGCTGGGTTAATTTCTCATACTAGCGATGCAGCATCAACATCAGCACTAATCTACATGAAAGAAGATGGTACCTGAAGCTTCTTTCCTGCTATGAGTGCCATCACCACCAAAGTTTAATTGGAGGCATGCAGGAAGTTGTGTGTTATTTATTGAATTAATCTTCTCTCTTGATAGTTTCTTTGGCTTCTTCTTTTATGTTCCTTTATTTTGGAAATCAGTGTCATCCCAAATCTCTACAACTTTATAGTGGCAGTGGTGGTTGGTACTTTCTCAATAACAAAGCGCACATGTAGTACTGGATGATGAAATACGGACTACATACATGTACAGCATGCAGACTGATCCTTTTTTATTCCAGAGGGATGTGGTCCCCAAAATGAGTCAGCCTGGCACAGAAGCCAATCAGAGCCAGATGTGAGTGATGGACTTTCGCAAAACTTTTATTGAAGCTCTTCAGCAAATGGGTCCCAGTCGCTAAGGGAGTTGAGACCTCAAACAACAGCAAAGTGTGACCTTTCATACAATTGATTTCCAGAAATAGGGAAATAGAATTTCACAAAGCTGTTATCTTTTTTGCAGTTCTACCTTGCTTTTAGTCTATGTGTCCCATTTGTCTATGGAATTGTGCCCTGTTTGAGCATACATGTCATCTTGCCCCTATAGAGTTATGCCTTCTTAAGCCCTATGTGTCCTTTTGTCCGTACTTGTGGTTTCTGCTGCTTATTTTCTTGCCAAATCTTGTAACTTCTTATCTGATTTGAATACATATTGTTATGCTCACTCCATTTCAAGCTGACATGTTACACAGTTACATTCCTCTAAGTTCTCACTCTTTTCCAGAATGAGGGTATATTGCTTCTTAATGAGTAATCCATCAGGGAGAGATGACACTCTTTTGTTTAATGAATGGAAAGAAAGCAATATACCTGGGGAGAGGATTCTATATATGTTTGTTGGGAGAGAAAATTAAGACTTTCATCAGAACAAAGCTAATCAACACTACTAGCTATAGGAAACCTACAGTAGAAGCCTGAACTTCAGAGTGATGGTACAAATGGGTAGTCAGAGCACAGAATATAACAACAACAGAGACAATAGCATCCACATTTATTCTGATAAAATCAAAACCACCACCAGGTCAAACTGGTAGATATAGTAGAGATGACAAACTGAAAGTGTGGGAAATAGTGGGGGTGATAACTTAAAGCAAGCTTCGGAAAAGTATTTTAATGTACACATTCCTGATCATTAACTTTAAAAAAATCCATGAACAATTGCAGATAATGGAAGTATATGTTGTTTTCTGCTTCTGTCCAGTTGCCTTGTGAAAAAGCACCTTTGGGATAACTGACCTGGATGACTGAGACTCTCCATAGAGATTTTCTATTTTTGGATTCTCACATTGTGCTACATATAATATGATTTTGATTTCAACTTGATGATGATGGTATTATCCATTCAGTCATGTCCAACTCTTGGCGATTCTATGGGCTAGGTCTCTCCACATCTTCTAATCTTGCACTACTTCTTTGAATTGTTCTATGCTCTGGATGCTGTCAGATTTGACGGTGTCCAGCCATCGTGTCCTTTGGCACCTTGGTTTTATTTTACCGCTAACTTTTCCAAGCATAATTGCTTTCTCCAGTGAGTTCCCTTCGATGACATGACCAAAATTTCAACTTAGTATATTGCAGTTACCTAGCTAATTGGTATTCAGTAAACCAGAAATGCACAGCTGTTATATTGCACAGTCTTTGTATGGCTTTTCAAGGACAGAAGTTTAAAGCTGGATAAGACTAGGACCTAAAAGTACTAGGACCAATGCATGGACCCCAAAAATGGAAAATATTTCTGTAGACCAAAAGGATGTGCTTCCTCCCTCTCTCCCCCCCTCTCTCTCTTGCATTTCTTTAAGAAAAATGAGTAAACAAACTGGTTAACTGCAAAAGTCTGAACCCAGTCTACGTGTATATATTTTACTAACCCTTCCTTCCCATTTTTTCATTTAAAATATAATAATAATAATAAAAATAATGATAAAGTTGGAAGGGATCTTGGAGGTCATCTAGTCCAACCCCCTGCTCAGGCAGGAAACCCTATACCATTTCGGACAACTGGCTGTCCAGTTTCTTCTTAAAAACTTCCAGTGTTGGCGCGTTCACCGCTTCTGGAGGCAGGTTGTTCCACTGGTTAATTGTTCTGTCAGGAAGTTTCTCCTTAGTTCTAGGTTGCTTCTCTCTTTGGTTAGTTTCCATCCGTTGCTTCTTGTCCTGCCTTCAGGCGCCTTGGAAAATAACTTGACTCCCTCTTCTTTGTGGCAGCCCCTGAGATATTGGAACACTGCTATCATGTCCCCCCTCGTCCTTCTCTTCGTTAAACTAGACATACCCAATTCCAGCAACCGTTCCTTATATGTTTTAGCCTCCAGTCCCCTAATCATCTTTGTTGCTCTTCTCTGTACTCTTTCTAGAGTCTCAACATCTTTTTTACATCGT